>NW_028253815.1:0-146174 GCF_964263255.1 Lissotriton vulgaris
GTATCTCAGGCCGCATCTGCACGTTATCAGGTAGACAAGGTTGGTGGAGTTGCAGTTAGTGAAATTTCGTTGTGTCCAGGTTTTGCCCGGTTCCAGATTGAGGGTTTTGGACGGAGATGTTAGGTGGCATACGCTGCAGTTGTTGCAGGGTTGGTGTCCGATGATCTTGGGCAGGCCCCATGCGTTAACAATTGTGTTGTCTCTGTTCTGGTTGGTGGTGCGTGGCCTGGTGTTGACTAGCTGGTCTCTTAGGTTGGTCGATCTTTTGTAAGCAATGCGTGGTTTTTCCCATTGTCTTGTGCCAGAGTTGATAATTTTCCAGTGCCGTTGTATAATGTTGGAAACTTGATTCGATGCTGTGTTGTACGTAGTTACACAGGTGAGGACTGGTTCTTCCTCAGGTTTGTCGTAATTTTCTAGGAGGGCTTCTCGATTTTGATTTCTTGCTCTTTTGCGGGTTTGGTTTATTATCCTGGTGGGGTAACCACGGTCTCTCAGTTTGTGAACTAGGTCATTGGACTGTTGTTTATAATCCTGGATATTACTGCAATTGCGCCTAATGCGTAAAAACTGCCCGTAGGGCAAGTTTTCCCTCAGGTGTCGAGGGTGAAAACTATCAAACCTAAGCAGTGAGTTTCTTGCTGTGGGTTTGTAGTAGGTGGTGGTGGTTAGCTTCCCATTGTCAGGTTTAATGTTCAGGTCCAGGAAGGGTAGTTCAGTGGTACTGCTGGTACATGTGAAGCGTAAGTAGGGGTCCAATTGGTTGACCCAGAGCATGAAGCTGTCCAGTGATTCTTGGTCTCCTTTCCATATTAAGAGTATATCGTCGATATACCGACGCCACATCCGTATGTTGGCAGAGAAGGGGTTAGTGGGTTGTTGTATGTGGGTGTCTTCAAAGTGGGCCACGTACAATCCTGCCACACTAGGGGCAAAAACACTGCCCATGGACGTTCCATTCGTCTGTAGGTAGTGCGTGCCTTCATATTCAAAATAGTTCTCTTTGAGAGCCAGAGCCGCGCAGTCTAAGATGAAGCTACGGGGGGTGTTGTACTCCCAGGGGTTTGTCATTAGGACATCATGTAACACTTGGAGTGTAGCGTCCTGTGGTAGGCTAGTATATAGGCTTTCTATGTCTAGTCCTGCCATGAGTTCTGTGGTGGGATCAAAGTCAATATCTTGAATCACACTGAGGAGATGTTTGGTGTCTTTGATGTAAGAGGGGGTCTTTTGGACAAGTGGGTTTAGGAAAAAATCACAGAACCGTGATAAGGGCTCTAGAAGTGACTTGATCCCAGATACGATGGGTCTCCCGGGCGGTGGAGAGATACCTTTATGTATCTTGGGGACCGTGTAGAAGTAAGGGGTCTTTATTTCTTTGGGACAAAGGTAGTCCGCCTCTTGTTTAGAGATGTGTTCGTTGTCTTTTGCGTTGGTGACCAGTTGGTTAATGGTGACTTGGAGTTGTTCAGTCGGGTCTCTGGTGAGGCGTTTGTAGTTTCTTGTGTCACTGAGGAGCCTCTTACATTCGAGGTCGTAGTCAGTCTTGTTCATCAAGACTATTCCTCCCCTTTATCCGCAGGTTTGATCACCAGTGTGGGATCATTTTGTAGGCGTTGGATGGTACTTCTATCTTTGCTGGATAGGTTGTTGAAGGTGTCCTTTTGTTGTAGATTTTGTATATCGGTGTAGACAGCCTGTTCGAACGTCAGGATTTCGACCGGGATGCTACCCGGTGGGGGGGTGAAGGAAGACTTCATTCTCAAGCCTGTCTCGTTTGGTGTGCTGGTTGTCTCCGACATGATGTTGTCCTTTTTCTCAAAGAAAGCTTTAAGTTTAAGTTTCCGGAAAAACTCGGCAAGCTCGACGTGTAATTTGAACATGTCTAGCCTGGGAGTGGGGACAAATGAAAGGCCTTTGTTGAGTACTTCCATTTCTTCTGTTGTTAACTGGGTATCAGATAAGTTGAACACCAGTGGGTGTTGCGGTGCTACTTGCTGGTTCCCGGTTGTTCCCTGGTTTTGTTTCTTGTGTTGGCGCTCACAGGTTCTTCCTCTGGGGTCCATTGGACATGACCCGTGTTCCGTCTCTTGCCCCGGCCTCTTCTGCCCTGGGATAAAAAAGGATACCGGGGGTTTTGGTTCCCTTGGAAGAACGGCATGTTGCCTTGGGGATACATGTGAGGGTATCCAAAGTAAGGAGGTGGGAAGTGGCCTAGGAGGGGCGGTGGTGGCCCGTAATTTTGGTTTTGGGGGGCTTGCCATGGTTGTTGCCAATGTTGTCCCCGTCTTCCTCTTCCTCTTGATGTGTTGGATCCTGTGCTAGAGTTGCTAGAGGTGCTTGAGACAGAGCTGTTGTCTGAATTTTCAAAAGTTTTTTTGGGGGGGATGTAGTCGTCCTCCGAGTACGGGTAAGTTTTAGAATAGCTGAATCTCTTCAGGTCTTTCTCGAATTTCTTAATTTTGGTCTGGGTTAGGTAGTCTTTATATTCCGCTATTTCGCGGTTTTGGTCCTCGAGTTTTTTCTTAAAGCCCGTGATGGTGGTTTTGAAATGGGACTCTGTTGCTTGGATTTCTATCATGATGGCATCTGATAGGCGTTTGGCAGTTTTGATGATTAAGACTAGCCAGTCCCTAGTGCAGTGCCAGGCGATCTGGGCCCAGTCTTTACGAAATGCTGCGTCATCCAGGAAGATCCTGGGGGCATTGGTGACTAGAAGGCCGGTTGGAGCTGTATTGGTTCGTAAGTATTGTGCCAGGATGACCCCATGCAGAACAGTCCGGATCCTGTTCCTCTTTTTCTCCGTAAGTGAATCCCAGTCCGTGGTTTGTGCTACGGTGGCCGGGATGTTGAAGTCTGCCAGGAGTGAGGGGTCAGCTAGAATTTCGCTGATATCCTCAGCAGTGTAAGTAAGGCCCATATTTTCGGCCATGTTGAAGGAAAGGAAGCTCTCACAGCTGCGCGCTGCTTAGTAGTATACAGATCAACAAGAGAGAGAGGACTAGATAAGCTAGCCTGTATCCCCAGTTTATATATGTAAATCAATAAAGGCTAGCTAGTTTAAGGGGAGTATTAAGGAGACTCTGGTACGTCAGCAGTGACAATATGTGGGAAAAACACTGTTTTCCTTTGAAAGCCCTCACCCACCGACCTAGTCGGTGGCATGCTTCATCATCGGGCCCACCACAGTGGCACCGAGTGTGCCCCGGGTGTGCTTCAACGCCAGGTGACTGCGGAGCTGGTATGTTGCTGAGTGTGCAGTGAAGGGATGTGAAGGTGAGTAATTAAAATGCTATACAGGAGGTCCCAGCACCCGAGGGTATTAGCAATATTTAATGAACTGGGCCTCTGTTAGCAGGTTAAAAGGCAATAGGACGTTTTAAGGGAGAGTTACAATGACCTCCAGCGTCCAGTGTGGTCTACATGTTTCAGCCAGTGCCTTTGTTATAAGCTGGCTTTCCTCAGGACCAAAAAAGGGTGAAAAGTGCAAATAATAAAAAACTATATTAAGTGAGTGTTGTTGTTTTCTCTATGTGTCGCGCACGCTAAGGCGCTATAACTGTTAGAGGGGGATTCCCTCAAGCTTTTCTACACAGAACACATAGGACAAAGACAAGACGTACAAGGAAGAGTCATATTAGGTTTACATTGAGTAAAAGACCACTTTTAGCCGACTTGTAAGGTGGTGTCCGACCTATATGCGGCTAAGGTGAGCTCATTGGGGACTCCATAGAGCTTGTGAGGGTATATTCAACCGTTAGTGAGGGGTGGTGGGCTAAAAACGAAATCACAAGGTGAGGTACAGGGAAGTAATAGTACTAAGTCCTCACTCTGTTATTTCAGTGTAAAAAGCCTCATGGGTCGCCTGGCAGAGAAAGAGACCCTGTAGGGATAAAAATGAGACATACAAGGCTTTCTAACCTGTAGGGAGAGAAAGTTCTTACCCCATTGGCTGGATTTAGAGGGTTACTCACGAGTAGTTCGGTCTGGTTCCTCCTAGGACCTATTCATCCATCCGCGGCGCCCGAAATGCACTGACTGGGCCGCAATGCTTGTCTTTTTATGCTCTAATCGTAATCTGTTTCACCTGGTTAGAGTAGACAGAGAAGGCGGTATGCGCGTAAAACGCCCTATCATGCTGCGACCAACTGCACATGTGCAGGGGAGCAGCGCGTGGGCTCGCGCATGCGCGGAAGGCTGGGCGCGTCGATGCGCATGCGCAAGAAAGCGGGGCTAGTGCGCATGCGTGTGGCATCGCCGGGTGAGCGCTGCAAGCGCTGGGAAGTATGCGTAGCCTGTGTGAGAACAGGTGTGCATAGCGCTGGATGTGCGCTGGCCTGAGCGTTTGTAATTGGCAAAGTATTAAGCTCTGGCACAAGTAAATAAACACAAGCGCTGGGCAAAGTGAGCAACCTGTGGGTTTAACAGGTATGTGTAGCGCTGGTTATGCGCTACCTAGAGGGACAATGTGAATGAAATAATGGGCCACTATGTAGAGAATGGGTAATGCCCATCAAACTTAGGGAATACTAAGTAGAGGGTGGGGGATCACTAGTTGGAGAGAAGGGGTCAGGGTGGACGCTCATGCAGGGGGACAGGGGCACAAGTGTCTCACATGAAGTACTAGGTGCTACTGGGTAGGACCGGGGAGGTAATTACTGGTTCACAGCCCAAGCTGTATGGGCGGGCATGATATGGTTATACTGTTAGGCTGTTCCATGGAATGGCATCGTTCAGGCCATGGATGTGTGTGGCTAGGCGGTAAATCCAGCGTTGCTCTTTTTGTAGAAGGAATCTTTCGTCTTTGGCATTGTCAAATTTCTCAATGACAGTCCAGGAGAAATCATTTGGTGTGTGGTTGTGGGTCAGGAAGTGATCTGTAAGTTTACTTATATTTTTCCCACATCTTATTGTACTCCTGTGTTCGGTCATTCTTGTGCGTACCTTACGTGTGGTCATGCCAATGTATCTCAGGCCGCATCTGCACGTTATCAGGTAGACAAGGTTGGTGGAGTTGCAGTTAGTGAAATTTCGTTGTGTCCAGGTTTTGCCCGGTTCCAGATTGAGGGTTTTGGACGGAGATGTTAGGTGGCATACGCTGCAGTTGTTGCAGGGTTGGTGTCCGATGATCTTGGGCAGGCCCCATGCGTTAACAATTGTGTTGTCTCTGTTCTGGTTGGTGGTGCGTGGCCTGGTGTTGACTAGCTGGTCTCTTAGGTTGGTCGATCTTTTGTAAGCAATGCGTGGTTTTTCCCATTGTCTTGTGCCAGAGTTGATAATTTTCCAGTGCCGTTGTATAATGTTGGAAACTTGATTCGATGCTGTGTTGTACGTAGTTACACAGGTGAGGACTGGTTCTTCCTCAGGTTTGTCGTAATTTTCTAGGAGGGCTTCTCGATTTTGATTTCTTGCTCTTTTGCGGGTTTGGTTTATTATCCTGGTGGGGTAACCACGGTCTCTCAGTTTGTGAACTAGGTCATTGGACTGTTGTTTATAATCCTGGATATTACTGCAATTGCGCCTAATGCGTAAAAACTGCCCGTAGGGCAAGTTTTCCCTCAGGTGTCGAGGGTGAAAACTATCAAACCTAAGCAGTGAGTTTCTTGCTGTGGGTTTGTAGTAGGTGGTGGTGGTTAGCTTCCCATTGTCAGGTTTAATGTTCAGGTCCAGGAAGGGTAGTTCAGTGGTACTGCTGGTACATGTGAAGCGTAAGTAGGGGTCCAATTGGTTGACCCAGAGCATGAAGCTGTCCAGTGATTCTTGGTCTCCTTTCCATATTAAGAGTATATCGTCGATATACCGACGCCACATCCGTATGTTGGCAGAGAAGGGGTTAGTGGGTTGTTGTATGTGGGTGTCTTCAAAGTGGGCCACGTACAATCCTGCCACACTAGGGGCAAAAACACTGCCCATGGACGTTCCATTCGTCTGTAGGTAGTGCGTGCCTTCATATTCAAAATAGTTCTCTTTGAGAGCCAGAGCCGCGCAGTCTAAGATGAAGCTACGGGGGGTGTTGTACTCCCAGGGGAAAAAGAGGAACAGGATCCGGACTGTTCTGCATGGGGTCATCCTGGCACAATACTTACGAACCAATACAGCTCCAACCGGCCTTCTAGTCACCAATGCCCCCAGGATCTTCCTGGATGACGCAGCATTTCGTAAAGACTGGGCCCAGATCGCCTGGCACTGCACTAGGGACTGGCTAGTCTTAATCATCAAAACTGCCAAACGCCTATCAGATGCCATCATGATAGAAATCCAAGCAACAGAGTCCCATTTCAAAACCACCATCACGGGCTTTAAGAAAAAACTCGAGGACCAAAACCGCGAAATAGCGGAATATAAAGACTACCTAACCCAGACCAAAATTAAGAAATTCGAGAAAGACCTGAAGAGATTCAGCTATTCTAAAACTTACCCGTACTCGGAGGACGACTACATCCCCCCCAAAAAAACTTTTGAAAATTCAGACAACAGCTCTGTCTCAAGCACCTCTAGCAACTCTAGCACAGGATCCAACACATCAAGAGGAAGAGGAAGACGGGGACAACATTGGCAACAACCATGGCAAGCCCCCCAAAACCAAAATTACGGGCCACCACCGCCCCTCCTAGGCCACTTCCCACCTCCTTACTTTGGATACCCTCACATGTATCCCCAAGGCAACATGCCGTTCTTCCAAGGGAACCAAAACCCCCGGTATCCTTTTTTATCCCAGGGCAGAAGAGGCCGGGGCAAGAGACGGAACACGGGTCATGTCCAATGGACCCCAGAGGAAGAACCTGTGAGCGCCAACACAAGAAACAAAACCAGGGAACAACCGGGAACCAGCAAGTAGCACCGCAACACCCACTGGTGTTCAACTTATCTGATACCCAGTTAACAACAGAAGAAATGGAAGTACTCAACAAAGGCCTTTCATTTGTCCCCACTCCCAGGCTAGACATGTTCAAATTACACGTCGAGCTTGCCGAGTTTTTCCGGAAACTTAAACTTAAAGCTTTCTTTGAGAAAAAGGACAACATCATGTCGGAGACAACCAGCACACCAAACGAGACAGGCTTGAGAATGAAGTCTTCCTTCACCCCCCCACCGGGTAGCATCCCGGTCGAAATCCTGACGTTCGAACAGGCTGTCTACACCGATATACAAAATCTACAACAAAAGGACACCTTCAACAACCTATCCAGCAAAGATAGAAGTACCATCCAACGCCTACAAAATGATCCCACACTGGTGATCAAACCTGCGGATAAAGGGGGAGGAATAGTCTTGATGAACAAGACTGACTACGACCTCGAATGTAAGAGGCTCCTCAGTGACACAAGAAACTACAAACGCCTCACCAGAGACCCGACTGAACAACTCCAAGTCACCATTAACCAACTGGTCACCAACGCAAAAGACAACGAACACATCTCTAAACAAGAGGCGGACTACCTTTGTCCCAAAGAAATAAAGACCCCTTACTTCTACACGGTCCCCAAGATACATAAAGGTATCTCTCCACCGCCCGGGAGACCCATCGTATCTGGGATCAAGTCACTTCTAGAGCCCTTATCACGGTTCTGTGATTTTTTCCTAAACCCACTTGTCCAAAAGACCCCCTCTTACATCAAAGACACCAAACATCTCCTCAGTGTGATTCAAGATATTGACTTTGATCCCACCACAGAACTCATGGCAGGACTAGACATAGAAAGCCTATATACTAGCCTACCACAGGACGCTACACTCCAAGTGTTACATGATGTCCTAATGACAAACCCCTGGGAGTACAACACCCCCCGTAGCTTCATCTTAGACTGCGCGGCTCTGGCTCTCAAAGAGAACTATTTTGAATATGAAGGCACGCACTACCTACAGACGAATGGAACGTCCATGGGCAGTGTTTTTGCCCCTAGTGTGGCAGGATTGTACGTGGCCCACTTTGAAGACACCCACATACAACAACCCACTAACCCCTTCTCTGCCAACATACGGATGTGGCGTCGGTATATCGACGATATACTCTTAATATGGAAAGGAGACCAAGAATCACTGGACAGCTTCATGCTCTGGGTCAACCAATTGGACCCCTACTTACGCTTCACATGTACCAGCAGTACCACTGAACTACCCTTCCTGGACCTGAACATTAAACCTGACAATGGGAAGCTAACCACCACCACCTACTACAAACCCACAGCAAGAAACTCACTGCTTAGGTTTGATAGTTTTCACCCTCGACACCTGAGGGAAAACTTGCCCTACGGGCAGTTTTTACGCATTAGGCGCAATTGCAGTAATATCCAGGATTATAAACAACAGTCCAATGACCTAGTTCACAAACTGAGAGACCGTGGTTACCCCACCAGGATAATAAACCAAACCCGCAAAAGAGCAAGAAATCAAAATCGAGAAGCCCTCCTAGAAAATTACGACAAACCTGAGGAAGAACCAGTCCTCACCTGTGTAACTACGTACAACACAGCATCGAATCAAGTTTCCAACATTATACAACGGCACTGGAAAATTATCAACTCTGGCACAAGACAATGGGAAAAACCACGCATTGCTTACAAAAGATCGACCAACCTAAGAGACCAGCTAGTCAACACCAGGCCACGCACCACCAACCAGAACAGAGACAACACAATTGTTAACGCATGGGGCCTGCCCAAGATCATCGGACACCAACCCTGCAACAACTGCAGCGTATGCCACCTAACATCTCCGTCCAAAACCCTCAATCTGGAACCGGGCAAAACCTGGACACAACGAAATTTCACTAACTGCAACTCCACCAACCTTGTCTACCTGATAACGTGCAGATGCGGCCTGAGATACATTGGCATGACCACACGTAAGGTACGCACAAGAATGACCGAACACAGGAGTACAATAAGATGTGGGAAAAATATAAGTAAACTTACAGATCACTTCCTGACCCACAACCACACACCAAATGATTTCTCCTGGACTGTCATTGAGAAATTTGACAATGCCAAAGACGAAAGATTCCTTCTACAAAAAGAGCAACGCTGGATTTACCGCCTAGCCACACACATCCATGGCCTGAACGATGCCATTCCATGGAACAGCCTAACAGTATAACCATATCATGCCCGCCCATACAGCTTGGGCTGTGAACCAGTAATTACCTCCCCGGTCCTACCCAGTAGCACCTAGTACTTCATGTGAGACACTTGTGCCCCTGTCCCCCTGCATGAGCGTCCACCCTGACCCCTTCTCTCCAACTAGTGATCCCCCACCCTCTACTTAGTATTCCCTAAGTTTGATGGGCATTACCCATTCTCTACATAGTGGCCCATTATTTCATTCACATTGTCCCTCTAGGTAGCGCATAACCAGCGCTACACATACCTGTTAAACCCACAGGTTGCTCACTTTGCCCAGCGCTTGTGTTTATTTACTTGTGCCAGAGCTTAATACTTTGCCAATTACAAACGCTCAGGCCAGCGCACATCCAGCGCTATGCACACCTGTTCTCACACAGGCTACGCATACTTCCCAGCGCTTGCAGCGCTCACCCGGCGATGCCACACGCATGCGCACTAGCCCCGCTTTCTTGCGCATGCGCATCGACGCGCCCAGCCTTCCGCGCATGCGCGAGCCCACGCGCTGCTCCCCTGCACATGTGCAGTTGGTCGCAGCATGATAGGGCGTTTTACGCGCATACCGCCTTCTCTGTCTACTCTAACCAGGTGAAACAGATTACGATTAGAGCATAAAAAGACAAGCATTGCGGCCCAGTCAGTGCATTTCGGGCGCCGCGGATGGATGAATAGGTCCTAGGAGGAACCAGACCGAACTACTCGTGAGTAACCCTCTAAATCCAGCCAATGGGGTAAGAACTTTCTCTCCCTACAGGTTAGAAAGCCTTGTATGTCTCATTTTTATCCCTACAGGGTCTCTTTCTCTGCCAGGCGACCCATGAGGCTTTTTACACTGAAATAACAGAGTGAGGACTTAGTACTATTACTTCCCTGTACCTCACCTTGTGATTTCGTTTTTAGCCCACCACCCCTCACTAACGGTTGAATATACCCTCACAAGCTCTATGGAGTCCCCAATGAGCTCACCTTAGCCGCATATAGGTCGGACACCACCTTACAAGTCGGCTAAAAGTGGTCTTTTACTCAATGTAAACCTAATATGACTCTTCCTTGTACGTCTTGTCTTTGTCCTATGTGTTCTGTGTAGAAAAGCTTGAGGGAATCCCCCTCTAACAGTTATAGCGCCTTAGCGTGCGCGACACATAGAGAAAACAACAACACTCACTTAATATAGTTTTTTATTATTTGCACTTTTCACCCTTTTTTGGTCCTGAGGAAAGCCAGCTTATAACAAAGGCACTGGCTGAAACATGTAGACCACACTGGACGCTGGAGGTCATTGTAACTCTCCCTTAAAACGTCCTATTGCCTTTTAACCTGCTAACAGAGGCCCAGTTCATTAAATATTGCTAATACCCTCGGGTGCTGGGACCTCCTGTATAGCATTTTAATTACTCACCTTCACATCCCTTCACTGCACACTCAGCAACATACCAGCTCCGCAGTCACCTGGCGTTGAAGCACACCCGGGGCACACTCGGTGCCACTGTGGTGGGCCCGATGATGAAGCATGCCACCGACTAGGTCGGTGGGTGAGGGCTTTCAAAGGAAAACAGTGTTTTTCCCACATATTGTCACTGCTGACGTACCAGAGTCTCCTTAATACTCCCCTTAAACTAGCTAGCCTTTATTGATTTACATATATAAACTGGGGATACAGGCTAGCTTATCTAGTCCTCTCTCTCTTGTTGATCTGTATACTACTAAGCAGCGCGCAGCTGTGAGAGCTTCCTTCCCTTCAACATGGCCGAAAATATGGGCCTTACTTACACTGCTGAGGATATCAGCGAAATTCTAGCTGACCCCTCACTCCTGGCAGACTTCAACATCCCGGCCACCGTAGCACAAACCACGGACTGGGATTCACTTACGGAGAAAAAGAGGAACAGGATCCGGACTGTTCTGCATGGGGTCATCCTGGCACAATACTTACGAACCAATACAGCTCCAACCGGCCTTCTAGTCACCAATGCCCCCAGGATCTTCCTGGATGACGCAGCATTTCGTAAAGACTGGGCCCAGATCGCCTGGCACTGCACTAGGGACTGGCTAGTCTTAATCATCAAAACTGCCAAACGCCTATCAGATGCCATCATGATAGAAATCCAAGCAACAGAGTCCCATTTCAAAACCACCATCACGGGCTTTAAGAAAAAACTCGAGGACCAAAACCGCGAAATAGCGGAATATAAAGACTACCTAACCCAGACCAAAATTAAGAAATTCGAGAAAGACCTGAAGAGATTCAGCTATTCTAAAACTTACCCGTACTCGGAGGACGACTACATCCCCCCCAAAAAAACTTTTGAAAATTCAGACAACAGCTCTGTCTCAAGCACCTCTAGCAACTCTAGCACAGGATCCAACACATCAAGAGGAAGAGGAAGACGGGGACAACATTGGCAACAACCATGGCAAGCCCCCCAAAACCAAAATTACGGGCCACCACCGCCCCTCCTAGGCCACTTCCCACCTCCTTACTTTGGATACCCTCACATGTATCCCCAAGGCAACATGCCGTTCTTCCAAGGGAACCAAAACCCCCGGTATCCTTTTTTATCCCAGGGCAGAAGAGGCCGGGGCAAGAGACGGAACACGGGTCATGTCCAATGGACCCCAGAGGAAGAACCTGTGAGCGCCAACACAAGAAACAAAACCAGGGAACAACCGGGAACCAGCAAGTAGCACCGCAACACCCACTGGTGTTCAACTTATCTGATACCCAGTTAACAACAGAAGAAATGGAAGTACTCAACAAAGGCCTTTCATTTGTCCCCACTCCCAGGCTAGACATGTTCAAATTACACGTCGAGCTTGCCGAGTTTTTCCGGAAACTTAAACTTAAAGCTTTCTTTGAGAAAAAGGACAACATCATGTCGGAGACAACCAGCACACCAAACGAGACAGGCTTGAGAATGAAGTCTTCCTTCACCCCCCCACCGGGTAGCATCCCGGTCGAAATCCTGACGTTCGAACAGGCTGTCTACACCGATATACAAAATCTACAACAAAAGGACACCTTCAACAACCTATCCAGCAAAGATAGAAGTACCATCCAACGCCTACAAAATGATCCCACACTGGTGATCAAACCTGCGGATAAAGGGGGAGGAATAGTCTTGATGAACAAGACTGACTACGACCTCGAATGTAAGAGGCTCCTCAGTGACACAAGAAACTACAAACGCCTCACCAGAGACCCGACTGAACAACTCCAAGTCACCATTAACCAACTGGTCACCAACGCAAAAGACAACGAACACATCTCTAAACAAGAGGCGGACTACCTTTGTCCCAAAGAAATAAAGACCCCTTACTTCTACACGGTCCCCAAGATACATAAAGGTATCTCTCCACCGCCCGGGAGACCCATCGTATCTGGGATCAAGTCACTTCTAGAGCCCTTATCACGGTTCTGTGATTTTTTCCTAAACCCACTTGTCCAAAAGACCCCCTCTTACATCAAAGACACCAAACATCTCCTCAGTGTGATTCAAGATATTGACTTTGATCCCACCACAGAACTCATGGCAGGACTAGACATAGAAAGCCTATATACTAGCCTACCACAGGACGCTACACTCCAAGTGTTACATGATGTCCTAATGACAAACCCCTGGGAGTACAACACCCCCCGTAGCTTCATCTTAGACTGCGCGGCTCTGGCTCTCAAAGAGAACTATTTTGAATATGAAGGCACGCACTACCTACAGACGAATGGAACGTCCATGGGCAGTGTTTTTGCCCCTAGTGTGGCAGGATTGTACGTGGCCCACTTTGAAGACACCCACATACAACAACCCACTAACCCCTTCTCTGCCAACATACGGATGTGGCGTCGGTATATCGACGATATACTCTTAATATGGAAAGGAGACCAAGAATCACTGGACAGCTTCATGCTCTGGGTCAACCAATTGGACCCCTACTTACGCTTCACATGTACCAGCAGTACCACTGAACTACCCTTCCTGGACCTGAACATTAAACCTGACAATGGGAAGCTAACCACCACCACCTACTACAAACCCACAGCAAGAAACTCACTGCTTAGGTTTGATAGTTTTCACCCTCGACACCTGAGGGAAAACTTGCCCTACGGGCAGTTTTTACGCATTAGGCGCAATTGCAGTAATATCCAGGATTATAAACAACAGTCCAATGACCTAGTTCACAAACTGAGAGACCGTGGTTACCCCACCAGGATAATAAACCAAACCCGCAAAAGAGCAAGAAATCAAAATCGAGAAGCCCTCCTAGAAAATTACGACAAACCTGAGGAAGAACCAGTCCTCACCTGTGTAACTACGTACAACACAGCATCGAATCAAGTTTCCAACATTATACAACGGCACTGGAAAATTATCAACTCTGGCACAAGACAATGGGAAAAACCACGCATTGCTTACAAAAGATCGACCAACCTAAGAGACCAGCTAGTCAACACCAGGCCACGCACCACCAACCAGAACAGAGACAACACAATTGTTAACGCATGGGGCCTGCCCAAGATCATCGGACACCAACCCTGCAACAACTGCAGCGTATGCCACCTAACATCTCCGTCCAAAACCCTCAATCTGGAACCGGGCAAAACCTGGACACAACGAAATTTCACTAACTGCAACTCCACCAACCTTGTCTACCTGATAACGTGCAGATGCGGCCTGAGATACATTGGCATGACCACACGTAAGGTACGCACAAGAATGACCGAACACAGGAGTACAATAAGATGTGGGAAAAATATAAGTAAACTTACAGATCACTTCCTGACCCACAACCACACACCAAATGATTTCTCCTGGACTGTCATTGAGAAATTTGACAATGCCAAAGACGAAAGATTCCTTCTACAAAAAGAGCAACGCTGGATTTACCGCCTAGCCACACACATCCATGGCCTGAACGATGCCATTCCATGGAACAGCCTAACAGTATAACCATATCATGCCCGCCCATACAGCTTGGGCTGTGAACCAGTAATTACCTCCCCGGTCCTACCCAGTAGCACCTAGTACTTCATGTGAGACACTTGTGCCCCTGTCCCCCTGCATGAGCGTCCACCCTGACCCCTTCTCTCCAACTAGTGATCCCCCACCCTCTACTTAGTATTCCCTAAGTTTGATGGGCATTACCCATTCTCTACATAGTGGCCCATTATTTCATTCACATTGTCCCTCTAGGTAGCGCATAACCAGCGCTACACATACCTGTTAAACCCACAGGTTGCTCACTTTGCCCAGCGCTTGTGTTTATTTACTTGTGCCAGAGCTTAATACTTTGCCAATTACAAACGCTCAGGCCAGCGCACATCCAGCGCTATGCACACCTGTTCTCACACAGGCTACGCATACTTCCCAGCGCTTGCAGCGCTCACCCGGCGATGCCACACGCATGCGCACTAGCCCCGCTTTCTTGCGCATGCGCATCGACGCGCCCAGCCTTCCGCGCATGCGCGAGCCCACGCGCTGCTCCCCTGCACATGTGCAGTTGGTCGCAGCATGATAGGGCGTTTTACGCGCATACCGCCTTCTCTGTCTACTCTAACCAGGTGAAACAGATTACGATTAGAGCATAAAAAGACAAGCATTGCGGCCCAGTCAGTGCATTTCGGGCGCCGCGGATGGATGAATAGGTCCTAGGAGGAACCAGACCGAACTACTCGTGAGTAACCCTCTAAATCCAGCCAATGGGGTAAGAACTTTCTCTCCCTACAGGTTAGAAAGCCTTGTATGTCTCATTTTTATCCCTACAGGGTCTCTTTCTCTGCCAGGCGACCCATGAGGCTTTTTACACTGAAATAACAGAGTGAGGACTTAGTACTATTACTTCCCTGTACCTGACCTTGTGATTTCGTTTTTAGCCCACCACCCCTCACTAACGGTTGAATATACCCTCACAAGCTCTATGGAGTCCCCAATGAGCTCACCTTAGCCGCATATAGGTCGGACACCACCTTACAAGTCGGCTAAAAGTGGTCTTTTACTCAATGTAAACCTAATATGACTCTTCCTTGTACGTCTTGTCTTTGTCCTATGTGTTCTGTGTAGAAAAGCTTGAGGGAATCCCCCTCTAACAGTTATAGCGCCTTAGCGTGCGCGACACATAGAGAAAACAACAACACTCACTTAATATAGTTTTTTATTATTTGCACTTTTCACCCTTTTTTGGTCCTGAGGAAAGCCAGCTTATAACAAAGGCACTGGCTGAAACATGTAGACCACACTGGACGCTGGAGGTCATTGTAACTCTCCCTTAAAACGTCCTATTGCCTTTTAACCTGCTAACAGAGGCCCAGTTCATTAAATATTGCTAATACCCTCGGGTGCTGGGACCTCCTGTATAGCATTTTAATTACTCACCTTCACATCCCTTCACTGCACACTCAGCAACATACCAGCTCCGCAGTCACCTGGCGTTGAAGCACACCCGGGGCACACTCGGTGCCACTGTGGTGGGCCCGATGATGAAGCATGCCACCGACTAGGTCGGTGGGTGAGGGCTTTCAAAGGAAAACAGTGTTTTTCCCACATATTGTCACTGCTGACGTACCAGAGTCTCCTTAATACTCCCCTTAAACTAGCTAGCCTTTATTGATTTACATATGATGTCACATTTAAACATGATGGGGAAGCTTTCTGAACAAAAGTCATTCAACGCAGCAAGTCACCTTGCTGCACTGCGTGACAAAGAAAGGGCAGGAATGCAATGTATTTATAAGACCAAGACACATTCCTGTCCTTGTCCCTGCATTGGTGCCATTTTGGCTACCTAGCACCAAAGCAGGCATCTTTGCACGATGGTGCAAGGGTGCCTGCATTGCAGAAAGGATTGTTCTTGCACAAGAAGGGTCAGTTTCCTGCACAAAAAGAATCCCGGGAGACAAATTCCTTTTTCTTTTTTTTTTTTTAATGTTTTTATTGACAATTTTTACAGCACATTTTACCCCCCCCCCCCCGCACCAGACAATATCCTTTAACAGCAGGTATACTTCTAAATAATCACATAATAAAAAAAAAATTAAAAAGGGATTCTATTACATACTTCCACAATTTATACGTCTTATAGAAAAACAGATTTAGAAGAAAATACATGAGAAGGAATCAATATAATAAAGCCAGTGAGACACAAATTAATAAAGAAAGGAGCTCAAAAGCACGATAATCAAGATACAAAAAGGGGAGCAAGAATCAAGAACAGAAATCGTCAAAAGAAAGAGGACAGATTAAACCACCGAAGAGGCAAAAACAAGAAACATGAGTACAAACATGAGTACAAATGGACACCTCTAGCTATTCACTCCTAAACATTTGCCATCCTTCTTTTCCTATCTGCAATAGGCTTCCACAGCTGTAAACCAAGTGCTCTGCCCTTTTTCCCCCTTCTGGCATAAATAGCTTTCTCTAAGTTGTGGATGCACAATAACCTAGCCAGCCAGTGCTGGAACGGGGGTGGTGTCTTATCTTACCATGCATTTGCTATACATAGGCGTAGAACAGCAATAGCCACAAATATGAAGCCCTCATCTTGATATTGCGAATTGCTCCCTTCTACTCCTAATAGTATTACTTCTGGTATCAGCTTCAATTTATATGCCAACGATTTATCAAAGAATGATTCAATACTTTCTATCAATTGAGAGAGGTCTGGACACCCCGCAAACATATGCAGTATATCTGCCTCCATGCTGTCGCACCTTGGGCATCTAATCCCCTGTGTACCTCCCCACTGGGCGATTCTGGCTGGGGTATAATACAGTTTGTATAGAGTCTTATAGTGTTGTGCCTGCCACGCCGCTGAGCAAAGGGTTTCTCTTCCTAACCTTAGTGACTTTAAGAATACTCCCTCTGATACTCCTAGGGCTTCCCTCAATTTAGTCTAGTATTTCTCCAGATCATCCCCTCGATGCTCTATAAGTTCTGCATATAATCTTTTAATTGTACAGGGTTCTGCCCCCTCAACCATCTGCAGAATCGAATTTCCTTTAAAGCCCATCGGTCCACCCCGTTTATTACCTAGGAAGCTTCTTATTTGCAAATATTTAAAAAAAAGTCCTACTGCTGACACCAAATTCATGCTGGATTTCTGTGAATTGCTGTACCCCTAATTCCCCTATTAGGTCCCCCATATTTTTAATTCCTGAACGAGCCCATTCCCTAAATATAGTGTCGGCAAATATTTCTGGTGGCAGCATAGGATCCTCTATTTTTCTAGTATATGCATGAAACCTCCCTAAGCCAAAACTTTTCTTAAACGATTTCCATATTTTGTCTGCCGCTTCTAATGTCTTAAACCTGGTTCGCTTAAAATAGCTTGGCTCCGAGTATCTATGAGGGCGTTGTTTGTCTCATCGCCGAGAATTATCCCATACACCTCTGTTGACCCTGTAGGATTTTCAGTTTCCCTCTCAGCTCCTCCCAACAAACCAGTCATTTGCTGCAATGCTGCCGCCCAATAATAAATTTTAAGATCTGGTAATGCCCATCCCCCCCTGTCCCGTGGTAATGACATATATTTCAGGGCTCTTCTTGTCTTCCCCTGGGACCACACAAATCAATTTACCATGTTCTCCACCTTATTAAACCAAATCATACTAAAAAACAGCGGAATAGTTCTAAATAAATACAAAAATTTCGGCAGCAGATTCCTTTTTACGTAGTTTACTCTACCTACTATGGACATATGTAAATTATTTACCCTGTCCAGGTCCTTTTTTGCTTTCGTAATAATAGGCTTAATAATAATTTCCACCAATTTTTCTAGTTCTGCCGCGATCTTAATACCCAAGTACACCCCCTCAACAACCACCTGTGCATCTGTAACAAATTCCCTTTTTTATGTGTGCTGCAGAAATGAAGCACACATATAAAGAGGAAGTAACAAGGCAAAATTCAGATATTTCAGAGATATTCAGAGATTTTGGAGCATTTCTCGATTTACAAGTTCTTTTCAATCTGGGAATGAGTCAAAATCCATGGGAGTTGCATGGTAACACCCATTCCAACACCCATGGAACGCCTTCTCAGGGCAGAATAACACAACACATCAATGTGTGCTCAATTGCGCTACTCCAGATTTATGAAGCCACTCAGAGCCACACAAAATGCTTTTGCAAGGCTTCATATATCTGTCATAGAGGTTTGTGTCACGCATGTACCACGTTGAGTGGGGCAAACGCGACGCAAGCTCGTAAATATGTCGCCATGAGTGGTGCATCTATAGTTCAAGAGAAGTTCATTGTGAAGCACACAAGCATAATATTTAAGAATGTATGAGGAGGAGAAGGCCAAATGTGTCAGATCGTTGCAAGATGTCTGTCTGTAGTAGTTAAATGTTATATTTGCTCCTATAATTGCAGGTCAGCTCATTTCAGTCAAGGATATGTAAGAAGGTTGTATTTTAATTAATTTATTTGTTAGTTTTCTGCATACTCCTTAAAATAACCTTGTCTCTGTAGGGTGAGGATGGCAGTTACATTTTACACAGAAAAGAATGATTGAAGTTGAACAATTCTCAGAGGAATGCTAGATTTGCATATGTATGTGATGTTTTAGCATTCACGGAATTAGCCTGATTAAATGTTTCAGTGCGTCTATAAATAAAATCACAACATCATTCAAGTAGTAATGCCGCCCCGGTTTTATAGGACAATTATGTTCGCAGTTAAAGAGTTATTGGACTTATGTTAGCTGTATAATAATATTTTGATAAATACAGTAATCTGGGAGTTTGCGATGCATGTTATGTTAAAGGTGTCCTCTGTGGCTGAGCATCAATAAATTTTGCAGATGGTGCAGCAAATGTTCACTTCAATGTCTGTGCTTAACACTGGTAATTCAAAAACAAGGTCCTTCATTTTGCAACATTGATTAATTAGTAGGTATAGGCACATTTTTTTCATTATGGTGATCGTTCAGGTAAGGACAATATGTCAAGAAACAGTGAAAGGAATTTATAAAAATGAGAGGGTTGATTTCTGAGTTAAACAAACTGAAAAAGGTAAAGAAAAGAGAAGCCGAAATAATAATGTGGTAGAAAAAAACATATCTTTAAATATTGGAGGAATTAGTCATGTGAGCATGTGAAATTTCCAATATTATGCTGTAATCTGTTCCCATCATTTTACTTGCAGAAACCTGAAAATTTCGCCCAAAAACAATAACTGTTCAATAGAAAAGGCAGTCACATGTGCGTACAAGAATATGGAAAGCACCAACAAAGTCCCAAAAATAAAGGGCTTATATCGCCTATATTATGTCGGACTACCGACATTCATGGGTGGTTAGAAGCACCCTGCAAGGAAAATATGTGCAGCACTATCGTTCAAGAATATGAGCAAAAAAAGCAAACAAGACTAGTTTAGTTTGATCAAAGCACACATTTGTTATCACAAAGTAAAACAGATTGCTGCATTTAATTGGCTAATATATGATCAGTAGATTTAGATAAAGACAAAATACAATTTAGAAAAATATTACTAACACAATATGGAGAGCAGTTATTGACTTTAGTGTGTGAAAAATCTTTCCGAATCAAGCATCAGTAAAAAGCTTAATCTAGCGCCATCCAAGTGAAAATAAAGTTCTGAGGTGGGGGGCAAACAGGTACAAATAAAGATGGAGGAAGACTTCAAAACGGATATGAGATGAATCACAACCAGGTATTGAGTAGCTCCTGCCAATTTGCAGCAGAAAGGCAGCAATCAGAGTCAGAAGGAGCCGGGGGAATCAGCAGTTACTGGATCCCAATTGTATCAAATGGGATCTATCAACTCTGTAATCTGGGATCCGTGCTGCAGACCCTCGCTGTGAATGAAACACCGCTTTTGGGACTTGACTCTTCATGTTGAAGGAGAGCAGTTCAAAGCTGCCTCTGGGATGTGTTCAGGGCTAGAAGATCAAAACCTGGTAACATATCCATTATCAGTAAATCGTTGTAGGGTCAGTTGCCTATCTTTTAAAAATGAAAAGTATTTTAATACACACACACAACCAAATACTACGGACAAAATTACAAATCTTTACATAGTGGCATAGAAAAACCGTGACAGGTGAAAATCACGCGCAATAAAGAAAAGGTCTAAGTGGGCAGCTACACTCTATTCGAAGATTAGGTCCCACAGCTCAGTTTCACCTTGAGCTGTTCAGGCTCCAGCTGAAGCCCACAAATAAAAAAACAACTTTTACATTAGAAATGCAATTGTAAAAATGTAGCTCCAGTAACTTTGTAAAGGGAATCCACATAGATAAAATCAGGCCTACATCCTTTCACAATGCATGTACTATCTTAACCCATAAACCTATTAGGATTAACACATTGGCCAGTCAATATCAGAATGTCAGACAGTTTGGCTTTAGACATAATTTCTACATCAATAAAATATAACCAGCATGTGTAGGAAGGTGGATTATTAGTAGGTGTGGATATGCACCTTCAGATAGTAATAATACCACAAACACTAATAAGAATAAGGTCCAGTCAAGTTTCTTTACATAAGTCCTTGCTCAACACTTGGTAACTTGGCAACCATGCAGTGAGGATTCTTTTAGAAGACAGGTTTTTAAAGCATTTAATATCACCAAAACCGTCACAAGGTAAAAGACACAATGCATACAAATCTGCCTATTTATAGAAATAGAAAGTGTGTTTATCTTTAACTGGTTCCATGCTGATGACATAACCGCTCCGTCATCAGCCGCGGTGGCGCTGTGCTGAGGACGGAGCGGTTCCGCCATGGCCCGGCCGCCGCGCCTGCGCGGCGCTGATTTCGTGCCTGCGCGGCACGTTCTATTGAGCGGGCGGGGCCATGACGGAACCGCTCCGTCATGAGCACAGCTCAACCGGGGCTGGTGACGGAGCGGTTCCGTCACCAGCATGCGCCCGCCACGCGGCCCACCCGCCTCCTTAGCGCTGCAGCGGAATAGCCGCCGCAGCGAAGGGGTTAAAATGACAACAAAACAAAACAAATACAATGTAGGGAACCAGAGATTTAATTTCTTGAAGTTTAAATTAAAAAAATTGCTTTCTAGCACCAAAAAGCTTAAATATACCCAGGCACTGAGTGACACAGGGCAATCTCATTATTTTTTTATGGTTTAAAAAGCTTAAGGCGTCAGCTTAAGGTGGGTTCTGGCTGAGGGAGGTGGTGAGCTGGTTGGCGGTGATCCTGCTCCAGTTTCTGTGAGGAACCTGTTGACAGTGGTGGTGGATAGTGGTTTTTCTGAAGCTGAAGTGGACGCAGCTGTGGTCGGTCCAGTGAAGTTCAGTGGAGTGGCTGAAGGCGATGTGCTTGCTGGATGAGAAGACGGGGTCACGCGTGTGGCTAGAGTAGTGGGTGGGGGTGTTGACCAGTTGCTTGAGTCCGAGGTTTGCGAGGTTGTCCAGCAGGGCGGCGGTATTGCGGTCCTTGTTGTTGTCCAGGTGGAAGTTGAGGTCTCCTAGGAGGATGTAGTAGTTGGAGGGGAGGGCGTGGGGGCTGATGAAGTCCGTGATGTCTTCGCCAAATTGTGCGCGTGGTCCCGGGGGTCTGTAGATGAGGGTGCCTCTGAGGGTCGTCTTAGGGTCGGTGTGAATCTGGAAGTGGAGGTGTTCAACGGCGGTGAAGGTGTCGTCGGTGTCGGTCTTGATTTGGATGGTGTTCTTGTGGACGATGGCGATGCCTCCTCCGGTCTGGTTGACGCGGTCCTTCCTGATAATCTTGTATCCATCCGGGATGGCGATGTCGGGGGCCGAGGAGGCGTTCATCCATGTTTCAGTGAGGAAGGCGACGTCTGGTGATGTTGTGTCAAGCAGGTTCCAGAGTTCGACGGCGTGTCTGTAGGCGGAGCAGGTGTTTAGAAGGATGCACTTGAGGTCGCTGCTGGGGTTTGGCTCCGCGGGCGCGGTGCCAGTTCGGAGGCAGGTGAACTTGCAGGTTGTGCAGGTGAAGGGCTCGTGGAAGCATTTCGGGGCGGCTCGGCAGCAAGCTGGGTTCGGGCCGGTATTGAGTGCGTTGAGGGCGGCGGCGTTGTAGGTCAGTCAGGTCGTCTTGCGTCGGTGGGGGCCAGGGGGTCCTGGCGCTGGGCACGGTCCAGGTGCAGATGGGCGCAGACGGGCTTGCCTTTGGCGCGCCTTCGGCGCACAATCGGCGCGCCCACTGCGTGTACGCACGCTCGCCATTTATGGCGAAGTGGGAGGGAAGGAGGAGCAGCTGGGAGGCGGGAGCGGGGAGGGCACAGAAGGAAAAGGGGGCGTGGCCGCTGGCACGGCAGCGGGAAGCGGGGAGCGGGGCGGGCCGGCACAGGGGGGCAGAGAGACAGCACAGACAGTAACACAATTCAGAACAGCAGAAGGGAAAACAAAATAAAGTTTACAAGATGCAGGGAGACAAAATAAAGGACACAATTAAGTAACTACAGAGCACGCAAATATGGCGGGGGGCGGGACCGGCAAGGCAGGCTCAACGAGGCTGCAGCAGCAGCGAGGTGAGGAAGCACACACAACAGCTGGTGGCCGTGCGGTGCGGGGGTGTCCTGAGAACAGGTCACACTCACCTGCGCCGCGCGGTCGCCATTTATGGCCAAGTGGGAGGGAGGGAGGAGCAGCTGGGAGGCGGGAGCGGGGAGGGCACAGAAGGAAAAGGGGGCGTGGCCGCCTGCACGGCGGCGGGAAGCGGGAAGCGGGGAGCGGGGCGGGCCGGCACAGGGGGGAAGAGAGTCAGCACAGGCAGTAACACAATTCAGAACAGCAGAAGGGAAAACAAAATAAAGTTTACAACATGCAGGGAGACAAAATAAAGGACACAATTAAGTAACTACAGAGCACGCAAATACGGCGGGGGCGGGGGCGGCGAGGCAAGCTCAACCAGGCTGCGGCAGTAGCGAGGTGAGGAAGCACACACAACAGCAGGCAGCCGTGCGGCGCGGGGGTGTCCTGAGAACAGGTCACACTCACCTGCGGGGCGCGGTCGCCATTTATGGCCAAGTGGGAGCGAGGGAGGAGCAGCTGGGAGGCGGGAGCGGGGAGGGCACAGAAGGAAAAGGGGGCGTGGCCGCTGGCTCAACGGCAGGAAGCGGGGAGCGGGGCGGGCCGGCACAGGGGGGCAGAGAGACAGCACAGGCAGTAACACAATTCAGAACAGCAGAAGGGAAAACAAAATAAAGTTTACAAGATGCAGGGAGACAAAATAAAGGACACAATTAAGTAACTACAGAGCACGCAAATACGGGGGGGGCGGGGCCGGCGAGGCAGGCTCAAGGAGGCTGCGGCAGCAGCGAGGCGAGGAAGCACACACAACAGCTGGCGGCCGTGTGGCGTGGGGGTGTCCTGAGAACAGGTCACACTCACCTGCGCCGCGCGGTCGCCATTTATGGCCAAGTGGGAGGGAGGGAGGAGCAGCTGGGAGGCGGGAGCGGGGAGGGCACAGAAGGAAAAGGGGGCGTGGCCGCTGGCATGGCGGCGGGAAGCGGGGAGCGGGGCGGGCCGGCACAGGGGGGCAGAGAGACAGCACAGGCAGTAACACAATTCAGAACAGCAGAAGGGAAAACAAAATAAAGTTTACAAGATGCAGGGAGACAACAGCTGGCTGCCGTGCGGTGCGGGGGTGTCCTGAGAACAGGTCACACTCACCTGCGCCGCGCGGTCCCCATTTATGGCCATAGCGTACGGGTAAAAATTACTATTTTCACTCCAGAGAGTGCAACAGTAGGGAAAACGTTAGATAGCGTAGGGGTAAAAATTACTATTCCCACTACAGAGAGTGCAACAGTAGGGAAAGCATTGGATAGCTTAGGGGTAAAAATTACTATTCCCACTCCAGTGAGGGCAACAGTGGGGAAAGCGTTGGATAGCGTAGGGGTAAAAATTACTATTCCCACTCCAGAGAGTGCAACTGTAGGGAAAGCGTTTGATATCGGCAGGGTAAAAATTACTATTCCCACTCCAGTGGGTGCAACAGTAGGGAAAGTATTGGATAGCTTAGGGGTAAAAATTACTATTCCCACTCCAGTGAGTGAAATAGTAGGGAAAACGCTGGATAGCGTTGGGGTAAAAATTACTATTCCCACTCCAGAGAGTGCAACAGTAGTGAAAGCGTTTGATAGCGTAGGGGTACAAATCACTATTCCTGCTCCAGAGAGTGCAACAATAGAGAAAGCATTGGATAGCGGGTGGGAAAATATTTACTGTTCCCACTCAAGTGAGTGCAACAGTAGGGAAAGCGTTGGATAGTGTTAGGGGTAAAAATTACTATTCCCACACCAAAGAATGCAACAGTAGGGAAAGCGTTGGATAGCGGGAAGGTAAAAATTACTATTCCCACTCCAGAGAGTGCAACAGTAGGGAAATGTTTGGATAGCGTAGGGGTAAAAATTACTATTCCAACTCCAGAGAGTGAAACAGTATGAAAAGCGTTGGATAGCTTAGGGGTAAAAATTACTATTCCCACTACAGAGAGTGCAACAGTAGTGAAAGCGTTTGATAGCGTAGGGGTAAAAATTACTATTCTTACTCCAGTGAGTGCAACAGTAGGGAAAGCGTTGGATAGAGTTAGGGCTAAAAATTACTTTTCCCACACCAAAGAGTGCAACAGTAGGGAAAGCGTTGGATGGCGGGAAGGTAAAAATTACTATTCCCACTCCAAGGAGTGCAACAGTAGGGAAAGCGTTGGATAGCGGGAAGGTAAAAATAACTATTCCCACTCCAGAGAGTGCAACAGTAGGGAAAGCGTTGGATACCTTAGGGGTAGAAATTACTATTCCCACTTCAGTGAGTGCAACAGAAGGGAAAGCGTTGGATAGCGTAGGGGTAAAAATTTCTATTCCCACTCCAGAGAGTACAACTGTAGGGAAAGCGTTTGATAGCGTAGGGGTAGAAATGACTATTCCCACTCCAGTGAGTGCAAAAGTAGGGAAAGCGTTGGATAGAGTAGGCGTAAATATTACTATTCCCACTCCAGAGAGTGCAACTGAAGGAAAGCGTTTGATAGCTTAGGGGTAAAAATTACTATTCCCACTCCAGTGAGTGCAACAGTACGGAAAGTGTTGGATGGCGGGTGGGTAAAAACTAATATTCCAACTCCACAGACAGTGAAACAGTAGGGAAACGTTGGATAGCTTTGGGGTAAAAATTACTATTTCGACTCCAGAGAGTGCAACAGCAGGGAAAGGGTTGGATTGCATAGAAATTAAACATACTTATAAATAATTTTTGTATTTAAAATAATTAATTATTTACATTTTAAATAACTCTACATCATTTACAAATACCCATTCATAATTATTAAAAACATAATTACAATTGAATCATTAATTAACAATAAATTAACAATAAATACCAATAAATATTAATTAATTAATATTAGTTACCAAATAATAAATATTGAACATTAAAATGTTTTTTGAAACAAAAAACATATGTATTATTACAAATTGATGAGCAATTAAAACACTTTAAACAATAAAATTATTTTTATACCAAAAAATAATTTTCATAAAACATTAAGTACCAATTATTACAATATCATTTCCAATTAAAAAAATACTTACCAATAAAAACAATGAATTACCAATTACAAATGTTAATTACCAATTACAAACATTAATTACAATTAAAAAATGAATTGCCAATCAATTAATTATTTACATTTTAAATAACTCTACATCATTTACAAATACCCATTCATAATTATTAAAAACATAATTACAATTGAATCATTAATTAACAATAAATTAACAATAAATACCAATAAATATTAATTAATTAATATTAGTTACCAAATAATAAATATTGAACATTAAAATGTTTTTTGAAACACAAAACATATGTAATATTAAAAATTGATGAGCAATTAAAAAACTTTAAACAATAAAATTATTTTTATACCAAAAAATAATTTTCATAAAACATTAAGTACCAATTATTACAATATCATTTCCAATTAAAAAATACTTACCAATAAAAACAATGAATTACCAATTACAAATGTTAATTACCAATTACAAACATTAATTACAATTAAAAAATGAATTGCCAATCACAAACATTAATTACCATTTAAAAAAAACTTAATTAACAATTAAAATAATCAATTGACAATTAATAATTATTAGAAAAATGAATTAATTATCAATACCAATAAATTAAAATAAAGCATTACTTAATTACAATTAAAATACTTCCCACCCAATTCCCCTATAAGCCCACTACCCGCTACAAAACTTAAATGCAAAAATTAAAATTAATTTGTAATTCCTAAAAAATAATAATTAATTTAATATATTAAAATAACTTCCCACTCTATTTCCCTATAAACCCACATCCCGCTCCAGTACTAAAACATAAAATTGACTTAAAAATAACATTATTATTATATGAAAAAAAGTACACATATAATTTAAAATAAGTAAAATACTTAACAAAAAAATATAACACACACATAATGAAATACATAACAATAATACAAATATCAATATTAGTAACATCGAAATTAGTACCATCGATATATTTGATATCGATATTACTGACTTTGATATTACTTACATCGATATAAAAACATTCAATATTACTTACCTTAGGGTCAATATTCTGTGCAACGATATTCTTGACCGCGATATTCTTTACCTTCGACTCTACTCATCACTTCTTTCACCCATCTTGCAAGTGTTGGAGAAGACACTGCCTTATGTGGTTTCTTAAAAGAAATAAGCAATTGCGGTCTGACCACCGAGGTTCTTTTGTCATACTCTTCTACACACGTTACTATAGATAGTTTCTCATGGTCGTTGAAAAGGGTATAAAATACTGAAAAATAATAATATTGTGTTCTTTTAGTAAGATACAAATACACATCCTCTGGCGAATGAAAATCTTGCTTGTTAAACAAAGAGTCCGCAAATCAGACATCCTCCTGAATGAAATCAAACGTAATAAAGTTGTCAATGTTAGCAATAAATCCCTTAAAAACAATATCTCATTTGATCCCCTGTAGTGGAGTTCCTATTTTGCCTATAGGCCCTGCGCATTGGAATAACATAAACAGCAGTGTAGACGTAGAACTGAGGTCATCTAGGTCTCTACTGACTATGTTAGACTTAATTTAGGTTTGCGCCAGCTAGCTCAGAGGTCACTGGAAACTTTTTTGACTGAATAGGAAGGGATCAGCTTCCCTGGCTCAGACAAGAAGGGATTCAGCTTCCGACAACCGCATAAACATGACAACTTTGCTCCCTCAGAATAAGAGTCAATCTCTAGAGTCGTGTGAAACAATAGAAAGTTATTTCACTCAGTCAGATGTGCATTCTTAGTTTCACCAGAGTGCAGAGAATAGAGAGACGGGCGTTTTCAATAAAAGGTATTATTTATTGAGCAGTCTTCCTTCTCATGAAAGAGAAATGAATTGCCACAATTGCAATACTTAATGCAAAGCAAAGTACGTACAGTAAAAGAAGTATTATGAAATAATACTGTAAAAGCATTGATATGGTTTCTTAGCCATAAAAAACTTTAAAATGAATAAAAAATACATACATATATACATAGGCTAACGTGCTCAACTGGTGCTTCTAAACTACGCCTACCCCGGTGTACCTGACCTAAGCCTAATATGTGGGAAGGAGTAAGTAAGTAGCAGTTTGAGTTAAGTAGGTTTTTGCCAAGAATCTGACTCAAGAATTCTCTCTAAGGGTTTAGTCAGCATTGTACCTTGGGAATAGAATGTAGGAGGTCTGGTATCTCTCTCTCAGGACTCGATATCCCAGTCACCCGCAAGGGTAGGCTGGAAACGCCGGAGCTGGATTTTCTCGGCAGGAGAAAAGACAGCGTCTTTCTCAGCGCGTCAAAGAGGAGGGGCAGTGTCCGTGGGCTCTCTGTGTCTGCTGGGCTCTCGGCAAGTAGATTAGCTGCTCTGCTCCAGAACCACCACCGTGTATTTGCTTAAGGCAACGTTGGTATATTTATACCTGAAAGGTGCCGAGTTTGACGTAAGGTTTGGACGTCAATAAAGATGTCACTAAGAACTGGCCATTCTTACAGTGCTCGCAGGAGTTCTATTACAAATCAAAACAAAGCAAGCGGGGATTTCCCAGGTTGCTGGAGGTTTGGTGTGTTGAAAGAACTTGTTGTGCTTTCTAGGAATCTAAGGAAGTAGCCTTTGCCATGCCTTAGGCTGCAAGGGCAATTTACTGAAATATGGATCTGTTTCTTATGCCATTATAGGGGTATTTATTGATTATAGCCGTGTAAGGGCATAAAATGGTAATATTGATTCAGGTTCCTAGATAAAAACACTACACCCACTCCACGATTTTATGTCCATCAATTACTAAAAACTAAGCAATAAAGATGCATGTGTATTCCAACCCACCCCAAAATACATTTTGCATTCGAAATGGTGTATGCGAAATACACAGAACGTTATAGGTACTGTATGTTTTTAAGCAGTGTAATCATTCAAAAAAAATTGCATATATCTTTAGCTGAACGATTTGCGAAAATTACACATGAAATGTCTCTTAATTACAGAAAAGTAAGTCGAGACTATTTCATCACATACAAATGAAATTGCTTGTGAGTGTGCTAGAGGCTGCGGTAACATATTGTCTCTAGATTTTCTAAAAATAGAAGCTCTGTTCTTTCTGAATAGTTCTACTGTAAGCAGAGTACATGTTCCCAAAAAAGGGTAAATATTGTGGAATTTAGAAAAAATTATTTCGTTTTCAGGGGAAAAAATAGTTCCAAATGTTTTCAGTAGCTTTTGTTTTTCAAAGCTTAAGGCCGAATTCAGAGTTCATGGGAACGCTGTGTGCCGGTTTGCTTAAAAGTTATTCTTTCGGTTCAGGGGAGAACATTACTTCAGATAGATGTGCAAAAAAACAGTCTACAGCTTCAGGTGAAAGTTCGACCAAGGATGATAATGCTGTAACTGGGCAGTCGTGAGAATGATTGCTATCATCGGTGTCGGGATCAGCAATGCTCACAGAAGGTCGTACCTGGGTGATGTTGCTCTCATTTCTTGCTTCACTGCCACCACCTAATCGTAGTGGAGAAGTCTCAACGAATGCCGTCATCAGTATTGGTAACCGCTGGGGACAACACGATGCATGAGCCGTTACAGGACTTAGCAAAGTATTGATATCCATTGGTACTGCTGATTGTAGTGTAAGACAGGTGTCCAACACGCATTCTTCTCCGCATAGCATACATCGATGTACAGGTAAGATGCAGTTGTGAACGAAAGAAACCAGGTCATATTCAGATCTCTTAGCCGGGCTAATCTTGCTGGAGTCATATCTGCGTTTTGGCTTGCCATATCGGAGCAGGAGGGTTAAAAATAAGATTCCTGCCACGAGTCCCAAAAGTAGTGGTAGGCCGCCAAAGACCGAATGGACAAAATTGGGAAAGATGCCCAGGACTGCTTTGGAGGGTGTTAACAGTCCCGAAAAAATTGTCTTGAATACATGTGCGATACCACTGGCATCTGACATATTTGGATTTGGCTTAGCATTTCTACGAAATGCACGGGGCAATTAGTTGATAAAAGTGTATGTATCTCTGCCGTTGTCCTTGCAACTTGAAGATCATATGTTTCTTTTGATGACGAAATAGGCACTGTTGTCTGTAAAAGCACAGACTTCATTCTGCTTAAAGCATTAATTCGTATAGAAGAGATATTCAACGGAGGCCAAATCATCGCCTCGGTATCAGTAGGAACGGTTGGATACAATGCTTGCATACAGCATGTGACCATGGAACTAACGCTTACGAGATATGCTTTCCCTGGCACCATGCCACAACAGCTGTGGTCCGTTATTAGAACGTAACTCCCGTTAGAAAGTTATCTAAAGAATAGATCTATTTGTGTTGCAGGTGTGCCGTGCTGGTGGCATGAAAGGTTATTTGAAGTCCCCTCACAGGCCCCATGTAAATTAATACCTTGGCACAGAAGTACACCGCTTAGTGATTGTTTACAATTATTACCACTAAGAAATACATTCTGTTTTTTGTCACTATAACATGTGTGCGTATAAGGCAATTTCTATGATGACTTAATGTACCCTTTACCCAACCTTTCATACTGGCCTGCTGGTATATACTCTTGGCATTTTTTAAATTGGAAAGGTGTTATCGGAATTGTGATAATTCTGTGTATTATCCATTCAATGACAGGTCTTTCTGACATTGTCAATGGTAATCTCTCAAGTTTTTCAATGCTCAGAATCGTATAGTCTGCTCCTTTTTGTGCCAAACTGATTTGTTTATCAGTAAGGTTAAAGATAGAGAACAATGACGTTGTGTTGATTAAACGCCAAGGCACATAGCCTGAAGCAGATTTTGCAACGTCCAGCCTAGCTGTACAATAGAACGTAATTGGGACTGACCATGTTGTAACATTAGCAAGTCCTGATCTATTATATCTATAGCAGATGATACAATACTGTCCAGTGAATATATTCTGGAGGACAGAGTCATTAACCCATTGTCCACAACAGAAAGTGATTTTTCCAAATTAATACGATCAATTTCTTGTATTTTCTCTGCTGTCTCAATTTGAGTCACTTTCCATGCTTCGTTGTATGCAGCGTATATACTGGCCGCTATGAAACGTTTTTGACGCTGTTTGCGTGGTCCCATTATGAAATCGCGCAAGTCAGTACTGTCTTTAAGTAAAGTCAGGTGTCGCTTAATTTCTTCCAGTGTGGATGTTTGTAACCATTCAAGGCATAGTTTCCCTACACTGTATGTTGTTACTATCCATGTATGTTGTCTCTGGGAGTATCTAGGGTCTGGTCATTTTTAACCCCTGTATTTTGTTCAGGAATCTATCTTGACATTTATTTGTGTCTGTTGGCCAGATTAACCACTTTTTCCAATCAGGATGTGTTCTATTTTGATGTAAAAATTGGGATACGTCTATCTCAATATCTGTGGTTGTGTTATCAGGTATTGGTTTTGGAATAGACGGTTTGTTTAAGTCTTTGATCTTGGCTAGGCCAAAACAGATAGTATGTTGAATGGTGTCATTCAAGAACATTATTTGTTCTGGGATCATGCAGTCTCGAAATAATGCTTCTAGGCCTTGTACCTGCCATTCTTTTGTACTCCAGATGGTTTTTGTTTCAATGTTGTTTTTCCAAAAATCAAAACCAAATGTAATCATTTTTTCATAAAATGTTTCCGAATTGATCAATTTGTTCGCATGGTTTTTGTCCCTGTTTTATCTAACAGTTTGTAATAAAATGATTCTGCATCACTTGTGTTAAACCCTGAGAAGTATGGGAATTTGTCATAGAATGTTTTTGAACTGCTTTTAGGTGGAGTTGCACAATGTTCCCATTGATTATATTTAAAAACATTTCTAGGTTGAGCAGATTTATGCAAATAGTGGTCTGCATAGTGGTTATAGCAATACATCTGTTCATAATTCGATGAACCTTGTAAATAATCATGTTCTGTAAATTTTGCTGACATTACTAAATCTGACATCATATTATTTATGCTTTCAAAGTCCCAATCATCAGAGAATGTACTTGGTTTTACAAAGTCACTTAATGAAACCTTAAACTGATGAGGATATTTCAAGAGTTCGACCGGTCCATATATTTCGTAATCTGTTTTGTCCCAAACTACCCCACCGGGTATTGGAATGGCTGTTACATTCACTGATGACAGTTCTCTTTTCTCGGTGTGAGATGACTTGTGTGGCTTTAGGACCAAGTTGATCTTCTGACTTGCTGTGTCCATTGTACTGTAATAAATGTTCCTCAAATTAGAACTAAAATTAGGCAGAGTAGGAGTATGAGTACACCTAATACAATCCAAAATTCAATTAACGGTGCATTCAGATAAGTTTCTTTGAGTTGATGAAAGAGTTCTCTTACTTTGTTTTTAAAAGTTTTTGTTGCTGGCATTACTTCAGGGTCACTTTGATCTTCAGAAAAGTTATCGAAATTGATGAAGTAGCCAGATGCAGTTCTATCAATTGTTGGGATTGCTTTTTCAATTTGTCTTTCATTAGCACAGTCTGAGGCTACATCGTTGTAGACTGGTGTTTCCTGACAAACTGTTTCAATTTGGGTTTCAAGAGGCACAAGTTCCATGGCATTGTTGCATAGTCCTTTTGTATTCACTGCAGGTTTATCAAATGTGATTAGTCTCTCAGTTTGAACCTCTTGGATAGTAGCAAATTTTGGTATTCTGCTATTTCTTGGGAGACCACTTGGCCTACTACTTATTATTGGCCACATGATTGTGATTTTACCAGGTCGATAGATACAACTCGGTTCTCCTTTTTACCAGCAAGGGGCGGTAGTATAACTGATCTCGTTCCGTTGACTGCTAAGACAGGTACTGCTTTTCTGTAAGAAGGCCCAAATTTCTTCTTCACCGCTATTTTCTCTCTGACCAGATTCCCAATATTTGGAATCCAGACAGGTCTTGCTGGGACAGGTGGTGTGTCTTCAGTGGTTGTTGGCTGCTCTTTTACCTTTATGTTGCTCAGGGCTTTTCTTGTTTCATTTAAGTCCTGTAAAACAGCCAAACGATCTTTGATGTCAAAGCATTTTTTCTTATCTTCTACCACTGAAGTTAGACTATCTAAATCCTGAATATACATTCTAGTTCCGAACAATAGTTCGTATGGGCTGAAACCTTTTAGAGAATTTCTTGGCAGATTGTTAAGACTACGTTGGACACTTGTTAAATGCTGGACCCACCCATCACCCGAACCTAGTACCTTTGCCGTTATAGATTGCTTTATGTCTTGGTTTTTTCTTTCCACAATCCCGTTTCCCTCAGGATGGAAGGGACAAGAGTACCGCAACCCAATGCCCATGCTGGTCATGGCCTCCTTATAAGCTTGTGAGCTAAAAGCAGGACCCTGGTCAGAATGCAGCATGGCAATTGCGTATGTGCCGAAAAAGACTTGCAAATCTTTTATAACAGTTCTGGTGTCAGCCGAGCGCTGGGGCCACATTTTAAAAGTGCATTTAGTCTTAAAAGAAATTAATAGGATGCTGGATTTTAAGTATAGATAGCCTTATGCTAACTACAGAAATGGCCATGGCAATACTCTGGTTGGCTCGTCACTGCGATCTCTGGTGCAGTCTGGACAGCTTTTAGCAAATTTATTCTGTTGCAGGCTCATCTTTTTTTTTTTTTTTTTTCTCAGGATCTTCAGCGCCAAGATGCTCCCTCCGGAGCGAACGTCGCGCTTTAAAAATACCCCACAAAATATCTCCGGCCACCAGTATTCTGATTGTAATTCTGTCAGAGATTCCTTCTTCTGTTTGTGCCTTGGACCTTCACCTATGTGTGCGTCTGCTATTAATAAGATTCTCCTGTTCATGTTTGGAATTACCCTATCCCCCACTTCAGGGATTTGAGCAAAAGGAACGGAGTTTGCGTCTATTACGTATGTATAATTGAGTGGATAGTTCACGGGTAGTGCTGCACAGTTGCCTTTTGAAGACGTTTTTACCGCCAGCATGGGTTCCCCGTCTATGTATTTTTCTGAACGCTTTTTTGTGGCTATGAAAGCCGGTTTAGTTGCTTCCGCTCTGGCTGTATTAGCCAATGAATTCCCTGCAACGTGAACGCCATCACGTCGGTGACTCAGAGTGTGTATCACGTGAGTCTTTTGTAGTTCTTTCTGTAAAAGAACTACTTGTTTCCAAAGCATTTTATGCTTGATTGTGGCACCTGTGTCATCTTTGTAATCGTTTTGAACCCAGTTCTGCAAATCGTTATTGTAAGATTTGACGCAGAAATGCGAATCGCAGACTATTAGTGTCGGGAATTCACGATCAGCATTTTCAAGCGCCATCTTTAAAGATCTGATTTCAGCTCTCTGAGCCGAACAGTTTCTCAGTGATTCAGTTTTTGTTATTTTTGGTCTGAATTTACCACACAGCCAGCGACCTTTAACAATTGCGCACGCTGCATTGTAGGATTTATCATCTACATTGTAATGCTGTACAAATCTGTCCGTATAGATTATACAAGAGTATTGTTGGCGAGGCAGAATTTCGATTGGCAGAGGATATTCTTCTTCATATTTCAAATCATTCAGTTTTTTCATGTTCGGGACAAAATAGAATGTCACGTCTTCTGCAGCAAGAGAATTTTCCCACTGTATCCATTTTGGATCCAGTGCCACCGTTTTTAAATTGACTGGGCTGAATAATGCCTCAAAGGCTGATTCTGCTGTAAAAACAGTTATTCTTTTGACTTCGGCTAGGGCTCTTTTTTTTGCTATAGCCTTCTGAACCGCCTTCACAGTATTTTCTGTAAGACAGCATGTTTTTCCGCTTTTGTGTACAAGCGTGATTTGTAAGCTATGGGTACCGTTTCTCCCTCATTAGAGGTCAGGTACGTGAATCTGCATCTTCCTGGGATGACTCGGATTACAAGATTGCGTGTATTGTCGCGTGTTTCTAATTTTGTTTTAGCTAACATGTCTGTTTGCAGTGATCTCAAAATTTCTGTGTGTTTTTGAGTCCAATTCATTGGTTTAAAATCAGGTTTTATTAATTCGTAGAGGGGTTTAACCCTCTCTGCATAATTTAGAATGTAAGTTCTTCCGAAATTCAGGAACCTAGTATCGATTGTAAGTTCTTCAGCGTTTTTGGTGCTTGGAGTACGGCGCACTTCTCTAAGAAGTTGTCTGCTAGGCTTTTGCCTTCACTTGATAATTCGTATCCTAAAAATAGGACTGTTAGATCGGCAATTCGTGACTTTTTAAAGTTGAATTTGTAACCCTCTGCTGCGAACCCAAGTATTATGGTGTTCACTCTTTTCAAGTGAGTATCCAAATCGTTGTCTGTGAGATAGATGTCATCGACATAAGATAATGCCTCATCATCATACATTTGTAGTAACTCTGTTACTCTTGCTGAGAATAATCCTGGGCTATTCTTGAATCCCTGTGGGAGTCGACAGAAATTTCCTGTGACCCCATTGTTGAGAAAGTGGTTAAATACCTGCTTTCTGGTGCGATATTTTGACAAAAGAGTCCATTAGAGATGTCTAATGTTGTTTTGTATTTTTCGTGAACTATGTTATTCATTAGTGCTGCACTGTGCGAATTTTGCACCGCAAATGTTTTGCAACATGAGTTAAGGTTTCTGTAGTCCAAGACTAGATGATATGAATCGTCTGGTTTGGAGACAGGAAACAAAGGATTGTTCATTTGAGAGGTGCATGTTTCAATCACCCCTTGGTATTCAAGTTGATCTAAGATCTCCCTGAACTGTTTTTTAGATTCGTTTTTAATTGGGTACTGCCTTTGTGCAGTTGGTTGACTTTTTAATTAGATTTTGTGAGGAGGAGAGTCCTCATCCCATCCTACATGATTCTTATATAATGCAGGTGCTTGAGCTACTGCCCATTTTCTGGCATATATATATTTTCTATGTATTGGAATATGATTTGAGAAGGCAGGCATAATAATTTCTTCGCCATGAGGGCACTCCCTGACAAACTTTGGAGGCCAATCTTTCTCGGCAAACAGGATGTCATAGCCTTTTGAGAGGTTATCCCAAAACAGACCCCTTACCTTCTTAGTCTTATCTCCCTCTATACGCAATGTTATTTCGTATATTTTATGAGGTTCGCTAACTCTGGTATCTGCAGTTTCCACCTCAATGTATTCATTCATGTCCACTGTCTCCAGATGATTCATCAGGATCTTGCAAGCTATGGTGATTTCTGCTGCACTGTCTAGCATTGTCTGTGCCCACTCTTCATTCTTCAGCTGTGTCCTCAGTATCCTCGGCATGTTCTATTATTTTAATACTGGCTACCTTCTTTTTTGGAAATTGTAATGTTTTACTTTGTGCAGGTTCCTTGTCTTTGGACTTGACGTGCTCTTCCCAGTGTTCTGACCGTCCTCTTCTTTCCGATTTCTGCGAAAAAGATTGAGAGGGACGTATATCAATATCTTGATATCTATCAGGCTTTTTCAAATTATCCCTATTTCTAAGGTTGTATCTTTTTCAGAGGGCTCCCTTTGGGGAGACTGATGTTGTCGACTTGGAGCTCTTTCTCTACGCTGAGGAGACCTTCCTCTGGACTGGAAACCTTTTTCTTTGGGAGTGGATTGTTTATTTCCATCCCAGCTCTTTTTTGGAGTGTTTAGATTACTTTTAATAAATATCTTTTCAGGATTTTCAAGTAGTTGGGGTTTTACCGGTTTCCCACCCAAACTATCTCTACCTAGTTCTTCATAGGATTTTTCTTTAATTCTGGCAATCTCAATTGGTTGATCTGTTATATCTGTTTCTTTCAATTTTTGGCGGATCGCCACAGATGCTGCTTCTCCTTATATGTTGGCTAATAATATAGCTGAGACCTGCTTGAAGTCTTTCCGTAATTTCATACCAAGAGTTAAAGCGGGTTCTGGACCGTATTCATTCTGAATTTGTTTTAGCACATCTGGTATTACCGCCAGAGACGGAACACCATGTGTTTTTGTGTAAATAGAAGCAAAGACTGTGCCCCAAGTGTCACAGTCCTCCACATGTGGTTCGACCCCCATTGGTAGGCAGATGCTCAGAATTCTGTGTTTCTCAATAGGGGTAGTATTCAGGAATACTGCCTCTATTTGAGTTATTTTCTGTGCTAGCCAGAATGGAATTTGTTCCCGTTTTGCAGGTTTTTTTCCCAGACATGATTGTATGTTTTGTGGTGTAATTTTATTTGTGTTCCCCTGATGATGGGTCAGCTGTGGAATATTAACAGCTGGTTGGACTGTTGCAGTCCGCATTACATATTGGACTGTCTGTGAATTTTAATAGGTAATTTTAGCTGGGCTAAAAGTTCCTTGTCTGACATTTTATCAATGTCAGGATGTGGTGTGTAGCTGGCTAGAACCGGCCACATTGCTCCTGGTCTACCTAGTGGACCGAGCCTGGTGATGTGATCATTATGTTTTAGGGCACCTTTAAACCAGAGCAGGTGCTCTTGGTAATTTAGTGGGATTTCAATATCCTCGAAAGGAGTATATTCTTCCGGAGGTTCCTCTTTTTTGTAATAGTGGAATTTGTGTGTTATAGCATTTGCCGCTGGAAAGTTTATCCATGAATAAAATACCTCTGTCTGCCGATATTCGTGTGCCTCTATCACGAAAATGACTGTACCACCTCGTGATGACAGTCCATTTTCTATAAGTTTTAAAGTTATAGTTTTTCTTATGTTGACCGGAATGAGGATAGCATTCTGGTCATTCTGTAGGAGACTTGTGTCATCCTCTATTAGTCTGGCTGCTAATCTAGCTGCTTCCCTTTCGTCTTCACTGCCTGGCATTTTTAATGTCGGATAGGTTTTTGTTGCAGATCAAGTTTCAAGGAGACAAAAGATTAGGCGCACAATATTTTGGAACACTGTATCCTTCAACGTTGACTAAACCAGAAACTCTACATAGGAATCTCTTCCTACTAAGTTCCGGCGAATTTTAGCCTTTCACCCACTCCAGACATCTATTGGAGTATATACGGGAGAAAGGGTCTGCGTGAAAAAGCACGACTGAGTTACTCTAACGTCTTGCATTAGTTTTATCGTCTTACCAAACGTTGGGCGCCATGTAGTGTAGTTCCTATTTTCCCTATAGGCCCTGCACATTGGAATAACATAAACAGCAGTGTAGACGTAGGACTGAGGTCATCTAGGTCTCTACTGACTATGTTAGACTTAATTTAGGTTTGCGCCAGCTAGCTCAGAGGTCACTGGAAACTTTCTTGATTGAATAGGAAGGGATCAGCTTTCCTGGCTCAGACAAGAAGGGATTCAGCTTCCAACAACGGCATAAACATGACAACTTTGCTCCCTCAGAATAAGAGTCAATCTCTTGAGTCGTGTGAAACAATAGACAGTTATTTCACTCAGTCAGATGTGCATTCTTAGTTTCACCAGAGTGCAGAGAATAGAGAGACGGGCGTTTTCAATAAAAGGTATTATTTATTGAGCAGTCTTCCTTCTCATGCAAGAGAAATTATTTGCCACAATTGCAATACTTAATGCAAAGTAAAGTACATACAGTAAAAGGAGTATTATGAAATAGTACTGTAAAAGCATTGATATGGTTTCTTAGCCATAAGACACTTTAAAATGTGTAAAATATATATACATATATACATAGGCTAACATGCTCAACTGCTGCTTCTAAACTACGCCTACCCCGGTGTACCTGACCTAAGCCTAATACGTGGGAAGGAGTAAGTAAGTAGCCATTTGAGTTAAGTAGGTTTTTGCCAAGAATCTGACTCAAGAATTCTCTCTAAGGGTTTAGTCAGCACTGTACCTTGGGAATAGAATGTAAGAGGTCTGGTATCTCTCTCTCAGGACTTGATATCCCAGTCACCCGCAAGGGTAGGCTGGAAACGCCGGAGCTGGATTTTCTCGGCAGGAGAAAAGACAGCGTCTTTCTCAGCGCGTCAAAGAGGAGGGGCAGCGTCCGTGGGCTCTCTGCATCTGCTGGGCTCTCGGCAAGTAGATTAGCTGCTCTGCTCTAGAACCACCACCGTGTGTTTGCTTAAGGCAAAGTTGGTATATTTATACCTGAAAGGTGCCGAGTCTGGCGTAAGGTTTGGACATAAGACGCCAATAAAGATGTCACTAAGAACTGGCCGTTCTTACAGTGCTTGCAGGAGTTCCATTACAAATCAAAACAAAGAAAGCAGAGATTTCCCAGGTTGCTGGAGGTTTGGTGTGTTGAAAGAACTTGTTGTGCTTTCTAGGAATCTAAGGAAGTAGCTTTTGCCATGCCTTGGGCTGCAAGGGCGATTTACTGAAATATGGATCTGTTTCTTATGCCATTATAGGGTTATTTATTGATTATAGCCGTGTAAGGGCATAAAATGGTAATATTGATTCAGGTTCCTAGATAAAAACACTACACCCCAACTGTCCAAGAAAGCCAAGACTCTGGAAACATCCCAAACTGAATTATACCTACATACTGGGGGCTTTGAAATCCTAACGCTTCTCTCTTTTTTTTATTGAGCTGAGCGCTACCAACACAGAATAAAGAGTTTCAGTCGATGCAAATCAAATGTGCAAATACATCACATATAGCAGCTAAAATAATTGGCGCAATATAAAGTGTGAACAGGAAAGTGCCTTGTGCATAAGATACTGTCAAATCACATGGAATCAGAAAGAATATTTCCAAAGTTACACATGCATGACATAAATGCATTGGATCAGTATAAAGGACGAACAGGAAAGTGCCTAGCGCAGAAGACATTGTCAAATTACATAGAATTAGACCATTTAAAAAGTTACACATACATGGCATATAGCAGATACATTCATTTAATCGATGTAAAGTGCGGACAGGAAATGTGCATAGTGCAGAAGGTATTGTTGAATCACACAGAATCAAATTTAAAAAAATCCAGTTTTACCCATACATGTGCGAACAAGGTAATATCCTACTGCAGAATACATTGGCAAATCACATAAAATCAATGAGAACAGTTCCAAATTTGACACATACATAACATATAGCAGCTACATTTGTTTAACCGATATAAAGTGCAAACAGGAAAACTGCCTAGTGTAAAGATATTGTCAAATCACATAGACTCAGGTCAAATATTTCCAAGTTGTCAATTTACTGTAAAGTAATTATGCAATCAGAATAAAATACATGGTACCCAATAAGATTTAACAAAAATGTAAGGTGTTCAATGTGACAGCCAAATAGTATCTGTTTAATCCATACATTACTAATGGACTGGATAGAAAGTCCAGCACACATTGTGGCATTACTAATCAGAAAACCAACAAATCCACATTTCTGTAAACATTTCTGACAACATGGAAAGAGACAAATAATGCTAGTGTAATCTCGGGTATTATTAGGAATTGGGTAAAATCTGTAAATTCCTGAAACACTTTTTCCCAAAAATCATAAAGAGCTGAGCATGTAAAAAAGATATGAGAATGATTCCATGCCCCGTTTAATTGGTAGCAAAAGCATTTGGCCAGGTATTATATTTACCATTTTATGCAGCTTCAGAGGGTTATAATACGCCATCCACCTAAATAAAAGGCCATCCCTTTAAAATGTGCGGCACGCAATGATTTGCGGCCCATTTCTGAGATATAATGCCTTTACCCCTTAGTAATCCTACAGCCAATTGTGAGATACATTTTGTCCAGAATTTCAACTATCAAGTGAGATTTGGTATTTTAACATAATGCCGGTTACCAGTTGCCCACATCTGTTAATTTACTTTTAACCAAAAGATGCACCACTGCATGCATCCTTTGACTGATTTCCAAATATGCTGCCGTAAGTAGGCTAGATATCCATCTAAAACTGAAGATTAGATCTTCAGCTTTACACCCTAAGCATAAAGTCAGCTCATCACATGTTAAACATCTTTCTCCCACTAAAAAAGTCTCCCTCTCTGGTGAATACCACTTTCTTCCAGCCTTACAGAATGGATTTAGATAGACTAAGGTCTAGGAATCAGCAGTATTTTAACAATGTAAAAGAAGAATAATTCAGGATCTGCGAAATCCTATGAAATTTCTTCATGTGATGTTCGAGAGCATGCAGAGACGTATATCTTGTTTATTTGGGAAGTTTTTCTATTTTTAAGAAAGATAGGTAGATTAGTTGCAGACTCATTGACCACATAGGTTGAAAAAAAGTTATTGAATATATCTCCTTCAACCCCTATTCGTACTATGCTGTCTAAAAGAGCAGTTTGATAGTAAGTTTGACATTGTTGTAGGGCAAGCTCCCCTTGAGATTTATCTAGTTCTAAAATGTAAATGTTAGTCCTGAACCATCTATTATTCCAGATATGTTTTTTGCATAATTGATCAAGTTCCTTAAAATACGACCCATTTGTTTTGACAGGAAGATTGGCCAACAAAAACAACACTAAAGTAAGGTTTGGCATTTTTGTCAAGGTCACCCTACCTACTAAAGATAGAGGAAGAGTGTTCCATCTGCCCAGCAGCATTTTTATCTTTAAAAGAGTTGCGTTATAGTTCATGTCAAACAATTGGAAATGATAGTTGCTAACATGAATACCGAGCTATCTAATAGAGCGTTGAAGTATTTATTGTTGCTGAATATCTCAAGGGAGACCGATAGAAGATTAATTAAAAAGTTACATTTCTGTTTTAGCCTGGTTCACCAAATAGCCCCCTACCTCTGCATATTACATGATCACATTCATCATACTTTAAATGTTCTCCTAGTCAACTTTTAAGTAAAGTATGATGTTGTCAACACATAGTTTGATCTTAAACATTCCAGGTAATGGTGGGTCCATTAATGCATCACTGTGAATTCTCATTGCTTGTGGCTCAATAAAAAAAGTAAACAGTACTTGGGACATGGGACATGGGTCAGCCCTGCCGATTGCCTCTACTGATTTTCACTACACCTGCTTCTTTCGAGTTACTAATCACTTTGGCCACAGCATCTTGGTAAAGATTTCTAAGCATTATTAAGTATTGCTCAGGAAAACCAAATTTCCAGAGAATAAAAAACAATGCATCCCAATTGACCAAATCAAATCATTTTTCTGATTCCCTCATCATGATGGATACCTTCTCCTCATTACATGAAAAATAGTTGATTGCCTGAATTAAAAACTAGTGTTCCCAGATATTTGCCGGCCTGGTAAAAAGACAATCGGATTACCTTTTTAGCCAATGGAAAGATATGCATAATACAAACTATATTAAATAATTTAGTATCTGAATAAAAAGACAAATGTGTCTATATAAATTGACAGTGGTATGATGTTTATCCTTTTTAAGAAAACAAACAACTATTAATTTCTTGAAAAAATTTGGAAATAACCCTTCCCTCTCCATAATGATTAAACAAACTAATTTCACAGGGAAGCAATCCCTTGTCAACAATGTAAATCATCCATAGGGATATATTTGCTACCAATGGCCTTGCTATTAGGCATATTTTTAATTGCACATACTCCCTTGGCAACCTGTATTTTCTCCAGGACTGCCACGCTTTGTTACATAGCCACTTGCTGTAATGTAAGGGATTTAAAAAACTACTCAAGTCTTGCTCTTGGAACAACCTCAGTTTTCTCATATACATTTTGATAGTGTTGAACAAAAACCTCAGTAATCTTGCTGCTTTCTTCAATCATAAGCTGAGTATCTGGGTTTCTCAATCCTATCTATTACCTGTTTAACTATTCTAAGTTTTGTGGACCATGCAATAAATTTTCCGAAGTCTTGGCTTTCCTCATACATTTTTTGTTGGAATACATTATGGCTAATGATCTCTTCAATTAGAAAGAAGTCTTGCAGTTCCTGTTTGACTCTAGTAACTGTTCTTCTCTCACCTTCATATTTCCTATGGACATATAAGCATTTACAGCATCATCCACCACAGCGTGTAGTTAACAAACAAGTATATTACTCTTTATTTTTGTGGGCCTGATTGTGGTATATTCCATATAGGTACCCTATATAGGCGCAGGTAACATTGCAACCTTTCGCCTATATTCTTCCCTACATTACATACATAACGGTTCTTAGGGACTGACCTTTTACCTAGATACGACATTGCATTCAGAACGCAGATTTTTCCCTAGTTCAAATCTCATACATCAAGAATGAGGTTTTTTTGAAGCACAGTAGGACTACCATCTCCTGTATAATATCTCTGTATAAAGTTCATAGTATTAATATTAAAAACTGTGTAATGGTCTAGATCACCAAGTATTTCATGCACTTTGTTAATGTCACAATCATCAGTGATAGTACCAGGAGTGATAATATAATTTAAAGAGATAAGAAATAAATATGGTATTTGAAGAGTTTTGATTGGACCAAATATAGCATGGGATACCTTAGCCCAAACAATTCCATATGGAACCAGAACAGCCAAAATGTTTAGCAAGGAACTTCTCTTCGTACTTTGTGTGATGAAGAATGAGGTTTCAAAACCTCATTCATCAGTTCAACATCAGAGCGTTCTGGGAGATAGTGTCTGCTCAAAAGCAGAAAATAGACAGTTACTAAATTAGTATCCACCCACTACTTAAATTATAATTTACAAACTATTTCCAAGCCTCTACTCTCCAGGTGTTTATATCCCCCCTCACCCAAGAAAAAACATCTATTAAACCCGGCAGAAAAAAATTAACCAACATTCCCCAAAAAATCACTGAACATGTTTTATATCTTAATCACAGATGTGGTAACAAAAATGTTTATAAAATGTTTTGTGTTATAACTTTGTAACATGCCATACATAAGTGACACTACTCTACAACATAGCTTAAACACATTAGCAAAGCCAATAGCTCTGTCTAAACTATGAGGGTTAGATTTAAAAGAAATTGACGTATCTATACAAATGCCTCAGTTTCCCTGTGCCAGCTTGCAATACCCTTATGCCACCATGGATGTGCCGTATTTACAATACCGTTCACTGTGGCGCCCAAGATTGACAGATTGTTATACCTGGCATCTTTGGCGTGGTTTCCCCTGTCTTTTTGGCCTCTACCACCTGTATTTTTGATGTTGTGCTGGATTTCGTTTTTGCTGGTTTAGATGCTTTGGACACTCTGCCACTGCTGATCAGTGCCAGAGTGTAAGTGCTCCCTGTGTAAATTGTTATGATGATTGGATATAATTGATTGGCATATGTGTATCACCAAGAAGTCCCTAGTAAAGTGCACTGGGTGTGCCAGGGCTGGTGATGACAAATGCTACTAGTGGGCCTGCAGCACTGATTGTGCCACCCACATGAGTAGCCCCAAAATGGTGTCTCAGGCCTGCCACTGCAGTGCCTGTGTGCAGTCTGTGAACTGCCATGTCCTCCTGGTCAGTGTCCCCACTGACCAGGCCTAACCCTTCCCTTTTTGTGCACATTGGTCACCCCTATGGAAGGCCCAAGGTACCCCCCTGGGCAGGGTGCAGTGTATGTGAAAGGTAGAACATGTACTGGTGCAAGTGACTTGCTCTGGTAGTGATTTAAAGCCATTTTCGTTTTTCACTATTCTAAGGCTATCTTGCTCCATAGGTTAACATGGTGGATGCTGGCTACAGTGGCTACCAGCATTTCTTCCTATAGGAACAAGATAGGACATAAGAGTCTAGTATCCCTGAACTCAGAATTTAATAACACATCTTTTAGGAAAGGTTGTTTTTGAATCCTGTGTTTGAGAACAGCACTTTTAGAAAGTTGCTGTTCTCTTGTCTGACCTTCCTGTGTGCCTTGGCCTGTTTGTGTATTGACTGTCTGGTTTGAGAGTGACAGGGGCTGGGGATACCCCAGGAGGCTGAGTGAGTCAGCCCTAGGCTGAATGACTGTATTTACAACTTGAGTGGTGGGAGGAGATAGCACCTGGGCCTGAATAGGGCTGTGCCTGCCTTCCACAATGCTGGCTCCACCTCCTGCTGGGCAGCTGACGACCCTACCCCTCACTCTGAAAGGAAAGAAGAAGCCAGGAAAACAAAGTGCTTAAGAAACACCCAGAACTGGTTCAGACCGGGCTCAGGGCCCACATGCAAAAAGAGAACAAAGATTTTTAGGGGTATAAGTACAGTACCCCTGACAACAGAAAAGTAGATCATCCTGGAATCAAGAAGGAACATTTGCCAAGGAGAAAGCTGAAACTGAAGAAGGAAGATTGTCCAGCTGCTGCTTTGCTGGATTGCCCTGCTCTAGCTTTACTGCCAAGGAGAGGGGTAGGACTTTGCTTTGTGCTTTGTCCCCTTGCTTGAAGGAATCTCAAAGGGCCTGAGAAGAGCTAGCTCCCTGCTCTGAAGTCCCAAGAACAAAAGGACTTCACCCCCAGCTTCCCCTGAGCTCCACTGAGAGAGTTCTGTCCTTCCTGGAGTGCGTGGCCCATGTGTGGTGCCTCTGGAAGTTGTACCTGTGCTGGGAAGCTGGAGACCAAGATTTGAAAGACTTTGCTACAGAAAAGTTAATGCATAGCTCGCTGTGTAGCGCATCCCCGACAGTGCGAGGAAATTCCCACCGCTAGGAAAGCCGAGATCGTCACAGCGCCTGTTGCCGCTGCCAGAGCCGTCGCATCCTTCGTTTGTGGAACGCACCAGACCGGTGCGGGAAGACTAACATCGCTGAGAGTGTCGTCGCGGAGCCTGTCATCGCTGTTAGAGAACACCACACCGCTCGTTTGGGGACCGCATCACGTCACTGCGAACATCGTCGCAGATCATCGCATCTAGGAGCTGCGAGAGAGAGATTGCCGCTGGATGGCGCATCATCGCCCCGGAGATCGTCGCAGCCCCTACAAGATTGTCGCATCGTGCCTTTGCGAGAACAAACTTCCTACGGAACCTACGCACCGGAATCCATACAAGTGGCCTTCCTCCCCATACAGACCGGATTTGTAGCAACACGCTCGCTGCTGCAGCGGGGCTGTCGCATCGCCTCCCCAGGGTCTCAGGAGCAAAGCATTGCTAGTTTTCCACCCCACCAGCTTCTGCTTCTGGAACTTTGTCGCAACTAAAGGTACTGTGTCTGAAACATGATGCAACTGTGAAATTTTCACTCAACTGTGGATTATTTTTATCGCAACCTAAAGAACTTTATCGCAACCTTAAGAGCTCTTTTTGAAACCATATTCTTGAACTGTGTATGTTGGATTTTTTTTTCGTTTTGGTCTTGTGTAGTTTAGATTAAATACTTTTATTTTTCTAAACTGTTGTGGAGTCAGTTTGTGGTGTGTTGGTACAAATACTTTACACATTGCCTTCTGATTAGCCTTGACTGCTCTTGCCAAGCTACCTAGAGGGTGAGCAGGGGTTATCTCAGAGGGTTTCCTTCTTACCCTGACTAGAAGCAAGGCTCCCTATTTGGACAGTGGTACCTACCTCTGCCAACTAGAGACCCCCAGTTCTAACACAGAGGCATCCGAAATTCTGACACATCTTTTGGCCCAAAAGTCTCGCATTGCCTGAATCATTTCGCAAGCACAACACAACTCCAGCAATGCGGGCATATTTACAAGAAACTGATGCATCTGTAGGGATGCGTCAATTTCACTGCGCCAGCTTGCGATACCCTTATTCCACCATGGATGCACCGTATTTACAATACAGTGCACCATGGTTAAAGGACTCTATTGGTCCAAAAGTCATGCATTGCTTGAGTCCTGTCGCAAGCATGACGCAACTCCAGCAATGCGGGCAGATTTACAAGAAATTGATACATCTGTAGGAATGCGTCGATTTTCCTGCGCCAGCTTGTGATACCCTTATGCCACCACGGATGAGCCATATTTACAATACAGTGCACCATGGCTCAAGGATTGACAGATGCGTCAGAAATTCTGACACATCTGTTGGCCCAAAAGTCAGGCATTGCTGGAGTTGTGTCGCAATCAGGACGCAACTCAAGCAATGCATGTTGTGGGCTATACTTATTCTACTGCTTCACTCCTTAAGCCTGCTTCAAGCAGGCGTTAGGTTTTGACGCAGTGGCATCCTAAATGTGGCGCAGTGAAATCTTGTAGATTTCACTGTGCCACTTTTAAGAGGCTTTCCTGCGTGGGAACGCCCACCCTGCATACATTATACCTGATGCAGGCTTAATGTGACGCAGGGCTTTACATCATGACGCATATCCCTAGATGTCACGTTGTATATTGGCCGCACTGTTTACGCTGGTGCGGCGTCACAAAATTGACGTAATGGCGATGCCACCAATTAGGTCCCAAAGGCGAGACCTATTGACTTTGCCCACGCTTTTTGGTGTATTCTGTAGTGGACTGTAAGTCGAAGGAAGCTGGGTAACGTGGGTGGACTCGTGAATTGTCAGTGCAAGTCAGTTGCATATTGGCATTCCTGATATGCTGAACTGCTTTAATTTATGTGCTGTGCTATACATTTTCAAGTTAGAGTAAAAAGAGTTTTGAGACTGAAACAAATTACTTTAAAAAAACTATCATTTATTTCCTGGTTCTAAAACGAACAATTGCTTGTTTGTTACCGAATAAAAGAATCACTTCCAGAGCCACTAAATGCATCCTCAATCATTTTGTTTTTCTTGCGAACCGAAATTGATTTAACTCCGGGATACTGCAAATATGAAACTCGTGGAGGGAGTACTTTGTGAGTTTTGTGAGACTGCTGTGGCATCGAAAGAGGACACGCGCAAGAATGAGCAGGAGCGTTTATTCAAACCATCAAGTGCCTCAGAGGTCGGCACAGAAAAATCATTTAATGGATTAAAGCCGAATGTCATAAATATAAACATTTCATAGGGCATACCATTGTGTAAGCAAGGCGGGAGGGCAGCGAAGGTAGGGAAAAGAGGATGGAATAGGAGTATTCGGAAAAAGGTGCACCCTAATTAACAATAGAAATAGCTCAGCAAATGTACATAAATAACTATAAATAGAGCTAAGACAACTGCCTTGTGAGAGACGAGGGGCAGCACTTCGAGCAGAGACCCTCCACATGACAAAGACACAGACAGAAGAGAGTGTGTCAAACATTCCTGGGGCCTCATTTATGAGGCTGTGCGTCAATTATACGCCGCCGGTGCGTCACTTTTTGTGACGCACCAGTGGTGTAAAAAATACGCCTTCTTGAGCCATATTTACAAAGTGACTCATCTAGGTAGATGCGTCACTTTGTAAACCCCTGCGCCACATTATACCTGCGCCAGGTATAATGTTTGCAAGGGGGGCGTATTGATGCAAGGAAGGGTCGTAGAAGTGGTGCAGTAAAATCTATGAGATTTCACTGCGTCACTTTTAGGACGCCGTTGAGTTAAAATCTTGCGCCTGCCTCACAGCAGGCGTAAGACTGACGCAGGCCCTTTCACACGGGCTTGCCCCATGTGAAAGGCCGCATTGCTAGAGTTGCGTCACTTTTGTGACACACTCCAGCAATGCGTCACTTTTGCGCTTACAGATGCGTCAGAAATACTGAAGTATCTGTAACTCCTTGCGACATGATGCGTCATACATTAAATATGATGCATCAGGAATGTCGCAAGGAGTGCACACTGAGAAGTGACGCATTGCTGCGTCTTTTCTCATAAATGAGGCCCCTGATGTCTAAATCAAAAGAGAGCCTTACTCACTCAAGTTTGTTTAGGCATGATTCGTTCAGAATCTCTGGAAACAAGGGAAGTAGCGTTATAAGTGCCTGGAAAAGTTAATATGATTTAGATTTAGATTTTTATAATTCACATGGCTGACAAGGCTTCGAATTAATTAAGTGTGACATTTTCATATTTGCATTGTATGGCATTTGCATTCTTTGTCATGTGCGCAGATTAGACTGGCATTTTATCCTCCTAATTGCAAAGTCATAATGTCCTTGGTTACCACTAAGCAACTGTTTCTGGAACCCACGTTCATCTCTGAATGTCCCCATACACCTTTAGTATTGGAGAGGTTTGGTGGAACATAAACAGCAATAGAAAAACATTCCTGACTATATACGATGAAAAATGTGTTGTAGGATACATCGATTTGTACCATTTTTTCAAAAATATCTTGAAAAGAATCTCTCAATCTTTTCTTGGAATTATTGACCGCTCTCATTTCGAAAAGTATGGGGCTGCTTTTTCTTTCCAATCTGGCACGGCCTGATTACAATAATAAAGCGCATTTTATTGTCTGTGCAGGGTGCAAATTCATTACATGCGCCCAGCACCGATTGGGGCCGAGCACAAGATTACTGAAAATAAATGTGATCTCCCGTGTGCGTGTGGTTTAGAGAGCACAGCAGGCGAACTGGAGCTGTGGCTTGAAGCTGCAGGCTCATCCCTCATTACCCGTGGAGTGTACTGATTTTCTGGAGCGGGTTGGGCTCATACTAGAGGTTGGTGCTGAGTGGGACTACCTGGCTGTCTATGGAACCCCTGCTGCACCTATAACAAAAGACACCACTGAGAGGCACATTTCCTAGGTGGGGCACAGAAAGTGCTCCTTCCTATAGCCGAATTGATCCTGAATCAATATTGGTAATATAGGATGGGCACAGGGTTAAAAGTGCTACCATATTTGCATGGCACCATGGGCACATACAATCGAGGGAATGCACCCATGAGATTTTCTGCATGTTCTACAGACAGTACAGTAGGGAGCAGTGGCACACGCGTCTGTGGCCCGTTCTGTAGCATGGAAGCGCCCCCGTCAGCAAATAGGGCATAGGCATAGGTATATTGCATCCCCAGGGCCTCTCAGTAATATGGCATCTTACTGTGTAGTGAACAGCCGGCTATTATCTGTTTAAATATATTAACTGACACGAGCTTTCACTGAAGGAAACCCATGGATAGAACGTCACCATGTTGCCCTTTCTCATGTACGTGGAAATTAATTAATTACACTAAGATCTAATATATCTGGCAGATGCAGTGGATGATTAAACGCCCCCTCTCTGATAATCCTCAGCATTTCATTTAATTGACAATTACTCTTACAGTTCTTGATGCGGAGTGTGAAATTCCCCCTCCCCCACACACGCGCCCCCCCCCCCCTGCTTTGAAGGTTCTCTGCTTCGCCTCCGTGTAGTGTGCTATCTGGCTGATCAATGTGTAATGAAATCTTACCTAAATCTTTTAGGCAAAATATCGATTGAGCAATTATGTTTCATTTAAACTGAAGTGTTTTCCGTTCCCTCATAGCGACCTCCGGGCCTTTATCTGACACTCTGCATAGACTAGTTATAACTCTATTTATTGGAGTAGACACTCTTAGACTGTAAATCAATTTTCCATTTTCACTGTATTGGAGAAATAGTTCCTGTATGGGATTCAGCTCTCTCGGAGGACAGATTCGGGATAGCATATTAACATTTAATTTATCCTTCAGGTGAGCCACTAAAAGATCTGTCAAGGTGACGAAGGTGACACAATCTTCAGTTTTTCCGATACCACTTTTGCAAATACATTTTTTCAGCTTTTTTTCTTGCAATGATATATTTACTTAGTTCATTATTTTCTGCAGCTATCATTATCTTTATTGTGAGACCGTCTGAAGCACTCCCGGTCTGAAAGACTCATTTCGTTTTACAAAATGGATAACTGTTTCCGAAATATTTAAAATGAATCTACTCGTTGTACTTAAAACCCGCAGAAATGACATGTTAGTGACTGGTACAATAAAACAATCTAGACTAGATACCAAGGAATTATGCAACAAACATGAATTTTGCTTTGAGAAATCACAATCTGTAAAACAGACAGGCGTGGAGAAATGCATATTTGCGATGTAGTATTCAATATTAGAGGTACACAATTAATTTCAAATTAAAGTTTAACAAAATAAATAGCTACTCAGAATTTAACCCTATAACGATAGTTAAATAGCTGCACCTATATAGAATTGTCGATGAGTACATAACAACAATTTCATTGTTTTCCAAAGAGGTTGTCTGCTTTGGCAAATTTTATATTGTGTATGACCTATGGCTCCCAGTGGAACTGATTATGTGAATAAACATAGGAGGAGGCCATGCAGCATTAGGAGGCTGTTAAAAGTATGACACTTCCTGTTGGTTGACATTCTTTATTCCTCTTTCCCACCCCACTAAGGTGTATATTCACAACAACGTGTGATAACTACCGCAAGAGTAGCATAACGTAACTTTCAACATCGCAGCATATCGCGGGAAAATAACTCTGTTTCAACGTGGAATTCACAACGTGGTGGAAGCATGCGATGGACACCAGACAACATGGCAAATGTCCGCGTGAAAATCAATGCCATGCTGCAAAAATGCGATACGTGAATGCAAAAAAAATGCGATGAGGCACATCGCGGGACAAACATCTGAGAAAATCAGCCACAGGCCTGCAAATCCCTCGGGTCTGGAGGGACAATGCACTATAAAAACCACCAAAAAAATACACCAGAAACAAGCCAAAGCACGGAGCAACATGTATGCACCCTGACCCAGCGCAGAGGCCAACTCAAACCCCACAACTCCCACAGACCACCAGCAAGGAACAACAGGGTCGGGGAAGGCCAAGGAGAAGAGGGAGAGGAAGACCGGGTCTAGACTGCAAGAAAACAAGACCAATGTCACAGAGGTGACAGAACACTACTGGCAACTGACCAACAAGCAGACCATCTAGATTGTAGTCGGAGTGCCGAGGAGGGCAATCCAGGAGGCCAATAGGCACTGGCATGACGTGACTACCTAAACCAGGCACCAACCCCCTGCCTACAGGAAGGCAGCAACAGCGACAGGAGGTGGCCCAACAGGTGTGGGTGGGGGCCGAACCCATGGAATTCAAACCAGGACACAAACATTGGGGTCCATCACCCTTCAGGGCCCAACACCCCTCTATGGAGACCCACACTGCCATAGAGACACATGCAGATGCACATTCACAGCACAGAACCCCTCCCAGGGGTGCTCAAATAGCATTCACACACCCACGTTGGCTTTGCATACGACTGCCCTGGCCACTCCCCTTACAAATTGAGTGGGTGACGACTAAGCTACATGTCCAAGCTCTTACCGGCTGCCTGCAGTGAAATGTCTGCATCCAATGTACACAGCACAATGTAATGTCGTAGGGCCCAGGGCCCACATGCACACTACAAGACCACAGGGACACATGTAGATATCATGTTGAACTGGCTACGGGCACATGCGCCCGGCCCCTTTATTGGCAGGGACACATGTACAGTGACACCTGTGCTGGATGTGCGTTGGGTGAGTGTAAGCCATTCCGCACGGAATGTCTGGTGCTGGCAACCACTTGAACATTGGATACCAGTGCAACAGAAACAGAAAATGCATGCAAAAGGGGAAATGCATACTTTGCCTGTATGTTGAACTCCACAGGACACATCCAATGTGGGAAAGATTTTAACATTTGTCTATGCAAAGTATTTTGTATTGGAAGGACACCCTTCCAGAACAAATACCTATGCTGGACAACACATAGGCACTTTTTCACTATGTTGCAAAGGTATGTGCATGGAGCTAGGCTGTCTGATTGTGCACCAGTGCTAGGAAGAGAATTGTACAATGACATATCTTAGTAGATATGCAAGTTTCCTGTTCACGTCCTCTCACACAATGCAGCACAGACACTTAGGAGGTTGTGCTGCTTTGTGCAACATTGTTATCAATCTGAGGTCAACCAACTTCATGTGGCTGTATTCTACCCACCTTTATAATCTATCCTTCGCCTCAGCTCCAGAGCTCTCAATCATGCCCAGTTTTAAAAACCCACCCACATTCTGAACTCAGCCAGACACTTGAGCCAACTCATGGCACAGTAAGCACTCCACAATAGTCATATGTTGCTTGAAAAATAAACCTCAGAAACTCATCTGGAAAATAAACTAATCTTAGGGAATGCAAATTGAAAGAACACATGTGAAGTGTAAACAAGGACTACATTTCTTACATGGATTACCTGAAGTGTATTTACAGTTATTGTTGAAAAACTGGTGTTTTCCCTGTACGGAACATGAACATAGGGCATTATAGGGACCTGTTCCAAAGTCACTTTAGATACCACCCAATTAAAGCCCAAAAGAATCGACAGAAGGAAGAAAGATACAAGCTTTTTTTTTTTTTTTAAACATTTTATTGCACATATTGCAAATTACACTGCCATTCGCCTACAACCCGTAGGCCGGCGGCTAATGTTTGGAAGTCGTTTTACACAGCTGTATTGCGACAACCTCAGGGGCCAGCAGCAAGATGGTTTCCATGACAGGACACATGCAATATCCAAGCAAATTGTGTATAATCATAACAAAAGTCCCAACCATATCCCGTACTTCCAACTCCCCCCTCCCCCATTGTTCCAAGTCTCTTATCTATGTCTCTTCTCACAGTAAGTCTACGTCAGCCTTGTCACGACCATCTCAGCCTAGTCACCCATGGCTCCGCAAATACTAAGCACTTCACGCATTCAGCCACAGGCACTAGTCCGCGGGCTCTCAATTCCTCTGCAGCATGTCCTGTGATTAGAAGAGTTTGCAACCATGCTTAATCTAATCAGCACAATGGTCTGCACCTCCCATGCGTAACCACTCGGTAAATGGTGCCCATATATTAGACGGTCGAGGTCTATCCGGCATAAGCTCCCAGAAAATCGTCAGCTGGTCCCTGCAGTATGTAACCTCTCTAATCCAGTCCGCAACACTGGGAGGTCTCTGTTTCCTCCAATTCATTGCTACCTGTCTTTTCGCCATTGGCAACAGCATCGCCACTAGTCTACGGTGTTCTCTCTCAACTACCTGTACGTTGCCTAGTAGTGCAAGTATCAGCGACTCCGTTATTGATCTCCCCGTAATCTGACTTAGGTGTGTGAATATCTCTGTCCAATAGCGCGCTATCCTCCCACAACTCCAGGGCATGTGTAAGAATGTGGCGTCAGGAGAGCCACATCTCCAACATCTAGTGTCCTCCTGTAGGCCCATCCGATGCATTTGCACCGGGGTGCGGTACAGTCTATGTAAGTAATTAAAGTGTATCAGTCTAAGGCGGTAGTTTGGCGACAGATATTCTAACTGCGTACAGCAGTAACTCCATTGTTCCTCTGTTATTTGTAGTTTGGCCTCCACTTCCCACACCTCCCTGGAGCTAGTGCTAGCCAGCAGGGACTCGCACTGTGTGATACTGTAGATACGTGTAATAAGCTTTCGGGGTGACGGGTTCGACAGCACATTTTCTAGTGCAGGCAAGCTCGGAGGTTCGCTCGGGAACTCCCGATAAGTGGACTTACATGCCTCTCTCAGCTGATAATAGAGTAGCATATCTGAGGCAGTAGGGGCTTGCGGGTCGCACATTTCCTGCATTGTCAGGAACTCACCAGCCGGGAAGAGATCCCTGCCCTTAACTAAGTTGTGGGCCTGTGCCCTACGTCTGGTGGCTTTGTCTACCAGTGGCCCAAGTAGTGGATTGCCCCCAGGGGCATAGACGGGGCATATAAGACCTCTTGGCGTGCTCGCTGGGCGATACATTTCCATGCCCAGCGCATGGCCTCGACCGTGTCTATTTCTTGCCTTGGTTGTTTGTAAGTTTGAAATACAGCCGTATCCAGTGGGAGGGGCGCTACTCTTTCAATTTCTATGGCGACGTGCGGCTGGAACGGCGTAGGATGTTGCCAAAAATGTAGAAACTGCACCTGTACGCTATAAGCATATAATTCAAAGTCCGGGGCTCACAAGCCCCCCTGTGAAAACGGCAGTGTCAATGTCCTCCACGAAACTCGGGGTTGTTTGCCCACCCATACCAACTCAATAACTGCTGTGCGTAGGCGTTTGAAAAAGTGTGAGTTCAGCGGCATACGAATGTTTACGAACAAATAAAGAAATTTAGGGAGAATTACCAACTTAACTATCGCTATGCGCCCCGTTAGGGACAGTGGGAGTGTTTTCCACCTCACGACCTTTCCCTCTAGCAAATCTATTGCCCTGCCATAGTTTGCTGTACACAGATCCTGTATAGTTCTGCTAATATAAATGCCCTGTTAGCGCACCTCCCCAGTCGCCCAGTTTATCGGGAATTCCGACGTGAAGGGAGTGGTGTCGTCAGTTAGAGGTAGCATCGTGGACTTTTTCCAGTTAATTTGGATTCCTGTTAGACCCCTATATCTTATAAAGTCTCTCATTACTACATCAAAATTGTCCCGAGGGTTGGTTAGATAGATCGTCATATCGTCTGTTTACATAGAGACGAGAATGCCCCTCGTGTGGAACCCAATGCTTCTATTAGCGTGGTGCTGGCTGAGTTTATCCGCGAGCGGCTCTGTTGCAATTGCAAATAGCAAGGGTGAAAGCGGGCACCCCTGTCTAGTGCCCCTAGTTATGCTAAAGGGTTGGGAGATTTGCCCGTTTACTCGAATTCTGGCAGTCGCGTTCGCGTACAAAACCTGGATCTGCCTCATAAAAACTGGGCTTAGGCCTAGTCTTGTAAGGAGGGCGAATAAAAACTTCCACTCGCCTTTGTGGCGTCTAGAAAGGCCGTCGTGGCCTGAACATGGGGTGCTAAATAGTGGAGCAAGCCGAATAAGGTGCGTCGGTTGTGCGCGGTCAAGCGGCCCGGTATAAAACCGGTTTGGTCTGTCAGAACAATTTGCGGAAGCATGGGCTGTAGTCTGTTCGCAATTAATTTGGCATACATTTTCGCATCTATATTTATCAGTGACAGAGATCGGTATGAATCTGTTCTGGTAGGGTCCTTGCCTGGCTTTAAAATAGTAATAATTGTAGCTTCGCGCAAGGTGCGGGCCAGCTCTCCCGTCTCCATAGCCTCTAGATACATCTGCAATAACCTGGGGGCCAAGATGTCAGCGTATTCCTTATAGAAGGCTGCCATCAATCCATCTGCCCCCGGGGCTTTTTCCCCTGGCATGCCACTAATGACTTGTTTTATATCCTCAACCGTTATCGGCAGCTCCATATATCTGCGAGCCCCATCGTTGAATCAGGCTAGTCCTATGCCATCTAGGTAGTCCGTAATGTCTGCCTGGGAGAGGGATGTTTTTGAAGTGTATAGATCAGTGTAGTAGTGTGTGAACTCCACCAATATATCAGGCGGAGTTCTAAGTACTGCTCCAACCTCTATGTGTAGTTCAGATATATATGCAGCATCTCTAGGCATGCGCAGCAGGCCCGCCTATGTCTTGCCCGGTCTACCGCACTCTCCATAGCGGCGAGCCTTGGCGTATTTGCACAAATATGCTGTCTCCCTATCGGCTTCTGCCTGGAACTCTGTAAGCTTGGCACGTATACTAGCCACGATTTCTGGTGATGCATTACGCATCTGTCGACTCTCCAGGTCTCCAATTTCGTGCTCCAGTCAGCTCAGCGTATTTCGGAGGTCTCTAAGTACCCCCATTTTGAGTGCTATACAATCCCCTCTCATTACCGCCTTAAAGGCCTCCGATAGAACCCCCGGCGAGTCAACCGATCCCTCATTCATAGTAAAGTATTCCTCAATTTTGATACAGAGCTGCTCCCTGAAGACCTGGTCTCTTAGAGCACCCATGGGAAATCTCCATGAGAAAGGCTGAGTATTCGCCGGAGAGAGGCGCAGCCTTATCTGGGTGGGTGCGTGATCAGAGAAGGTACGAGCAAGATGCGTAGCCATGCGTGTAGTTCTCCGGAAATCGGCCAGAAATCAAGCCGTGACCATGCGTTTCTCTGGTGCGTAATGCAAGTTCCCTCCCGATCCGCAGGGTGGGCAGCTGTCCAGGAGTCAGTTAGACCCAGGTCATCTATTATCGCCTTTAGCGCTTACCCTGCTTGTGGGTGGGGTGTCCTAGAGGTCCCTTGCCTATCCAGTGTTGGTGAGAGTACTACATTAAAATCACCCCCCCATAGTATGGTGGCGTGTCCTATTTTGTGCAGCTGGTGCCATATATTATGGAAGAAGTCCGGGCTATCAGTGTTGGGGCCATATGTGTTGACTAAGGTCAGAGGCGTGTTGCATAGCGCTCCTTGCAGTATTATGTACCTGCCTTCTCTATCAATGACAGTGTCAGTTGTGCGCCAGTGTAGCCCTTTACGCCTGAGTATTGCAACTCCCCTAGAGTAGCTGGAGTAGCCAACTTCTACCACCACCTCCCAACATCCGTGCTTTAAAATCCCCACCGCTGTTCCAGTCAAGTGTGTCTCTTGCAGAAAACAGATATCTATCTTGTGTCTAGTGAGATAGGAGTGTACAAGTCTGGTTTTCCTGCGGTCATTGAGGCCGCGGACATTCCACATAATGCATGTCAGTGCGTCAACTGCACCTCGGCTAGACATCATTCATATAAGTGTAATAGTTCACCAGCAGATCTATGCACTCCGCAGGGGCGCCACAAAGTTTTGTGCCCTGCGACTTCAGACAAGAACCAAACAGCCACAGTCCACAGCCGTATATGCAATAGGCCGAGTGAATTCTCCACCAACTTATCAGAGCTTGGAACAAATGTACATTAAACAAACACCACAACTTCCCTCCCCCCACCTACACCAACCTCCCAAACTGCTTGTGTTTCCCCTCCTCCCTCCTCCTTAACTGATACACTATCGAATAGAACATCCAGGCAATGGGAATCATCCCTGTGGGCATGTTGGGTCTTCCGGCATACTCCCCTGCACTCTTGGCAGAGTGGCCAAGCCGCATCTGGCACACACGCCCCAGCTTACCCCAGCTGCAGTCAATGTCTTACAGCAAGTGTGCAATATAGCCCCCCAATGAATTAAATCATGTAGTGCTTCTCACCTGCCGTTGTAACGTTCATCTTTCCCCAGAATGTCCGTTCATAGGAGCACAGTCTATCCCAATCTCTGCCTGTCTCCCCCACCGGCCACTCGTGCCGGTCACAGATCAGTCGTTGTCGCTGAGTCCATCCTGTGTTTGACCGTCGGCCTGCGTCTTCTGCAGTTTGTGTTCCTTTGCCAATTGTTTTGCAAATGACAATGCAGCCTTGGCATCGGTAAAACATGTGGGCTTTCCTGGGCCCTGCACCCTAAGCTTAGCTGGATGTATCAAGGCATATTTAGTTCCGATCTGCTGGAAGATCTTTTTGGTGGGAATGAACTCCCTCCCTGCCACCTGGACCTGTAGAGTAAAGTCCGGGTATAAGCAATCTCGTTCCCCTTATATTGTATAGCACCTTTTTCACGCGCTAGACGGAGTATTGCATCCAGGTCTCTATAATTCAACACTCTCTCCAAGATTGGCCATGCTGGCGCACCCAGCTTTAGCCGCGGGCCAAGGGTTCTGTGCACTCTCTCAATGAGGAACATCTGGGACAGACCCTGGCCGAAGAGCTCCTTCATCATACCTTCCACAAATAGTTCCATATTGGGGATATCTGTGGATTCCGCCAATCCAGTGATGCGCACGTTGTTCCTCCTCGATCGCACTCCCAAATCCTCATTCTTTTGATGTATGAGTTTCAGAACTTTGTCCATCCCTCGAAGTTTCTTTTCCACCTCAGTTTGACCCGCTTCTGTTTCGGTCACCCGCGTTTCAAGGACACTCATGCGCCCTTCTTGTTTATCCATGCACTGAGTAATTTTGTCCATACGCTCAGCTAGGGAGTCCATTTTGGAGTTTATGCTCTTTAAACCAGTCTTATGCTCTTGAAACATCAATCGCACGTCCACCGCAGGGAGCTGGCTCACGGCGCCCTCCTCCGCCGGGTCCCGTCCGCCATCCTCCACCTCAGCTGTTTTATTCCCTTTTCTCTCAAAGTTTATACAGGGTTGCGGCGTGTCTGGTTTTCCCATGGTGTCACTGGTCTAGGTGCAGGGAACCCACTAGAGTCCACAGGTCAGGCGCAACTGCTGAGTCACTCCTTCAGCACCGCAGCTCGCACTCCTCCCTAGGCTCACCAGTCGTTTCTCTCGGCTAATGGGCAGTGCACCCGGGCCGGAGCTGTCCGATCTGCGTAGCCACCGGGTCCGACACAGTTAGCGTCCATCAGTGGTGCTCAGGGTGGGGAGGGGATGCTTGCATAGTAGCGACACAGGACAACTCGGCAGCACCTGAGGGTTCCTTAGGTTCATGTTACGCCATTACGGCGCCCCGGTCGCCAGCCGTCTCACCTGCGTGCTTCCACACCCTCCACGCAGGCCTCCTTACACTGGTATTGCCACGAGCGGTCTCCATGGCGACAGGCCACCAATGTGTGCCGTTGGCGCCGTCCTCGCACCTCCACCCGGGCACTGTACTCACAGCCCTCTGTTTCCGATCTGCGGCATTCCAGGACAACTCCGCTAGGTTTTCTGGGCATCTCCTGTCTGTGGCCCATCAGCCTCCCTGAGCCAGTCCGATTTCCGGCAAATCCGCTAATATACACTGCCAGGGTCCACGAAATGGCGGCCAAGGTCAACCCACAGTGCTCCAGTGCATTCCTACAGCCTCACCTCCCCCGGCGTTAACACCGTGACCGCGGCCGCTCAGTCCGCCTCCCGCAGTATGCCTCACCTCTGCCTCCAGATCAAACCCCGCCTCGGGCTTCTACACGCCGTCCGGTGCAACGGGGCCAATATTTGCTGCTTGGTAGGCGGGCAAGTTTATGGGCATCAGTCAGCCTCTCCGTCCCACAGCAGCGTTATTGTCGCATCTCCTATAGCTGCCTCCGATGTCTCCACTCACCCCAGCTCTTTGAGGAGGCAGCCTGCACCAGCACTTCCGGTCCGCTTTCTCCGAGCAAGCCGCCACGCCAGGTCCCGGCATCACACGCGTCGCCAGGCCGCAGACCCTCCGCAGCCAGCAGCCCGCCGCACTCCGGCTCACCGGCACCCTCAGGCCTTCGATTTCAGCTGCAGGGATCGCGGGGGCTACGTTCTAGATTCCCAGTTAGGGGGCTGTGTGCTATGTCCTTTTTTACTGATTAATGATGAATATTTAGGGCTCGGCCGGCGGAGCCGCTTTAACTAGTGGCCATTCCGCAGCTCGGCTAAGCCACGCCCCCCAACATACAAGCTTTATAGTGCTTCAATTGATGATTAGTTAGCAGCCTGTAGCAGGAAGCTCTGAAATTAACACCGTTGATACTGTGGGACATATTTATGACCTGATTTGTGTTGGAAATATTAAGCAAGATTTCTGTAATCCATGCAAAGCCACTTTGCATGGCTTTGAGTGGCTCCAAACATATGGATTTGTTGCAGGGATTCTGCACAAATACAGAACTATGCTCAGGAATATGAAACCTTGATGTATAGGGACTGGGTCTTCCTACCATCCTAGTACCCAGGAACCCTGGACCCACTAGCTATAGTAACTCATTTGATCTCCTACTCACTCTCAGAGAAACAAATGATTAGGCACCCTAGAACACAACACTCCCAGATCTCTCAGGAATCATGGTAACTAGACACACCCTTTTCTCGCACTCTTGTACTTGTCCACAATAGGATCTGACAGAGACACAAAACAGTTTGAAATATTTATTTTAACTAACAAGCCCTAAGATGAAGTATATTTGCCACAAAAGCAGGAAAAAACATATTATAAATACAGCCAGCATAGAAGCTAGTCCATATATCATGATGGGAAATGTCATCATAAAAAGACAAGGAGAAAAGACTATAGTTCCTAAGCTCCCTCCCCTTGCTAAGAAGAAGTATTATTATATAATGGAAGATCTCTGGGCTTTGTCAGGAGACCCCATACTTAAGCCTATAGATTGTAGATCTACGTCATAGGTGCTGTCTCACTCTTCTCCCTGGAAAGTTCCCTCTCCAAGTGTGTGTCAGCTATTCGTGTACCCCAATAAAAACCCAAGTACTTTGTACAAACAACTACTGCATTGGTATGTTTTGTCTAAGGGCTTTGGTCTGGCAAGAACAAAATAACAAGGGGCATTGTTTTTCGACCGTGCACATAATGTTCAGTCAAAATCCCAGGAAAGTGCAGAGAGTGAACACAGTGAAGAGTTCTCATGTGAAAGCAGTCATTGAAATTATTGCGAAAATAAAGACGAGTAGTAAAGTGCACAAAAGCAACAAGCAAGCTGCGACGTGCTTATGCTAACTTAGTGAAAAAAGAAAATATCCCTACGGGTCATGTGACAAAGAAATGCAACATAGAGCAAATCACTGTGTTGCAATACTTTGCCCTGGGTAAGCATTCCATGGGTGTTGCGTTAGTGTTCCCCACAACACAACTCCCATGGTTTTTGAAGCAGTCCCAGAGTTAGAAGACCTTGTAAACCTGTGAATGCGCTAAAAAGATACCTCTTTCAAAGAGGAAAAAAAATTCCTCTCAGGATTGTTTTTGTGCAGGAAGGTGTCAATTTCTGGACAAACCCAAGTTTGCATGCAACATGGTGCAAGAGTGCCTTCGTTGGTGCTAGTAAGCTAATTGTTCAGCAGCACAGGAGGAAAGGTCGAATGCGTCATACGCGTTAAATAAAGCCCATTCCTGTCCTTTCCTAGTCATGCAGTGAAGTGCAGCAAGGTGACTTGTGTGCTACACTGCACCACTATTCCATAAATATGCCCCTGTGTGTGTAAAACATTCATTTAATTAGCCTTTAGAATATTGCTGTCTGCATTTCCATGCTGATGAGGACAGTTTTGTCAATCTGTGCCAGTCACCTGATGCAAAACTGGAGTTCCACTTCTCTATTTGTGGAATGTCCCTGTATTTGGTTTTCAATATCAGATGAGACTATCCATCAGCCTTTTTCCTGGAATACATTTTGCATATGTAATGTAGTTCGGATTTACAAGTTTAGGCACACATCAGAAGTGATATGCAAAATCTCACTTTTACGAGAAAGCCAGAATAAGGGAGGAAAATAAGCTTAATCAGATAGTCTTGAAAAGCAAAACATATACACTGTATACTTGGCAAGCTGTGTTATTTAAAAGTTGTGAATTCTATTTTTGCCTTTTAAACCGAAAACGGGTTTATTTTGTAAACGTGCACTTAATTGCTTACTTATTTGTGAGCAATCTTAAAAATATGTCATGCTCAGCGCTTGCAAATAGCTCCTGAAAGGATGAAGTTGAAGGCACTCTAGGCATTTCCTCTTGTACTGTCTATCACAGTCTGTAGGACGAATGGAGTATGACCAATCATCCAAGAAGTGCAATATAAACCTGCTGCAACTGCACACAAACAAAACTGATGTTTGCCGCACAGTTACCTGTTTACAGACTGCATCGAAACAGCCGTGCACAGTGGAGTGCACACACACATTCGAAGCAGGTGCATCTATTAACTGCTTGCTAGCTTTCATGGAGGGAGCAATAATAAAGTAACTGAAAAACAAATCACAGAAAATCCTACAAATCGTGCGGCGCATAAAGAGTGTTTCGTTATTTTATTTTTAATTGTCCATTTTTAACTCTTCTCATTGTCCATGAACTGCGTTCATCCTCTGACAACAGTATCGAATACTAATTAAGCTGACTCGACCCCCAGGCAATAATTGTTTGTGTTTAATGGTCGGAATACCAATTATTTCCCACTGGCTGCTTCTCAAGCGCAGAGGTGTTTGCTTTCCTTGTTTTCCATTGGAGAGATTGTTCAATTGCATCCCATCTCAAAGAGTGATTCACCATAGGCTGTATACATCGCGTGAGAGAATACCAATTCACCTGCATGCAGTTTTTTCTCAGTAGTAGTATTAGAGGTAAACATTTTGGGCCTCATTTATGAGGCCGTGCGTCACTTTTACGCCACTGGTGCGTCACTTTTTGTGACGCACAAGCAGCGTAAATAATGCCGCTGGCCGCGCGACGCGAAGGGGAGATAACGCGAGACAGCGTCTTGGTGCCACATGCTGCGCGAGTAAAACGTTAGCGCGCCGGCCCGGGTGCCGCCCCCTTTACGAAGGGCCAATAAATGGTGAGTTTGAAGTGCGGGAGGCGGACCCACGGGCCTTTATCTAGAGCAGCTTGGCTTTGCTCGGTCTTTTCCTCGCCGCGTTTCCTGACTGCTCTGCGCTGTTCGTGCGTCGTTGGACTCGTTGATCGCAGGTATGGGTTACTACAGGCCTCCCCCCGGCCCCGTCCCTGGGCATGACCAGGTTGATAGGGCCCAGTGGATCGTCCACGGGGGGGGTTGGTAGTAGCTGGACGGTCGTTGGTATCGGAGGATAGGCCGAATGGGTTGAATAGGGTCTCGCTAGGCGGGCAGTGCAGGAATATGGCGGCGGTGGGCATTTTGATGTGCAGTCGGGTATAGCGGCTGTGCGGGGTCTTGGTGCCGGGCTGCGGAGTAGTGAGAGCGGAGTGAAGCGTGCGGTGTGTCAGAGTGTGTTATACGGGCCTGGTGGGCCACCCCGGAAATTGCTTTCTTTCTGTCCTGTTGGTTTCAGTTTTCTAATGTTATATACAGGCTGGGACAACATTAGTATCCACATTCTCTGAAAATTCCATTTTCGATGTTGAATCAGCAGCAGGATTCATCGGGGACGGGGCGCTGGCTGGGGGCGTGCGCTAGACTAGCCAAGCAGGACTCGTTTGCAAACTGCACATTAGTACCAGTATCTTTTCTCTCAGCAGAATGAATATCACTGGAAGGAAATTGTGTGGTCTTTGAAGAAATACCTAGCCCTTTTGTAAAATATATTGGTTGCCGTCTTAGAAAAATATTCTGTCACATAGATCGAGGGTTCCAAGTAGAACCGCGGGACCTGTTTTGTTCAGAAAGCGTGACTTTATTTTCACAACTTTTTGTGGCTGCCATTAGAGCGGCCTCCCCGCCTGCTGTTAATGCACCTCTGAGGGGCTCATGGCCACGGGGACTCAAAACCACGCGAGACCTCTTGGCTTTCCTGGTATAGGTGGGGTTATGGGGGTTGGCTCCGGCGGGTTACCTTCTCTTCGCCGGTCACTCTCCTGGACCCTCAGTGTCTGCGTGGGTGTTAGGCGGGGCTTTGAACGCGGTTTCCATCTTATTAGTCTGGCTTTGCGGGTTGATTACTGGGACAACACAGCACTGTTAGGCCTACTGTCGGGTGCGGGCGGGAAGTGTTTCGCATGTGGCTATTGTGAGTTTGCAGTAAAGGGGCTCGCCTTACCATGCCTTACTTCTTAATTCAGCGGGAAACTCGAGAGATCACCCGTAAACTATTTAAGGTTTAGGACTTCCCGTATAATCCCCCGCAGCCTGCAAGTCTGCGTTGTATCTATATTGAGACCACACGTGAATCTGTGCGGTGCTGCCGCAAATGCACACCTTTGCTCTGCATTAGAGTGACCTGTGCACTCTACATGTACCAATGCTGCGTTCATGCGTTCCCGTCCACCGGTCGCATTGAGATCGCCACTCCAGTGTCGAGCGCACCGCGTGGCCGGCAATGGCGGCGGGATCCCACCCCACCCCGTGGCCTAGTCGATTCGCGCGGACCTCCACCCTCTTGGGGTCGATACCCACACCCCTGGACAATGACGTGGGGCAGTCTTTTCCGGGCAAACCTTTCTCTTTTTACCGACGAAGTTTTGCGAGAAAATGGTGCAGTAGTAAAACCATTTATGCATGACCGGTTTCTTTTAATATACCTGCCAAGCATATACGGAACCATTTCCTTTGTAAACGTAAGTTTGAGACTATATTTGTGCAAGTGGAAAAAAGTACTTTAGTCTAGCTGACCTTGTGTAGGGGCTGTTACTGCCTACCCGTTGTTTATGTCTAGTACTCTTACCATATCACCCAAAGGCTGCTCAGATCACTTCTTATTGCTCTGGAACATGGCCATGTTTATTTTCGTTATACCAACTCAACCTTACTTGAGCAGGAGATTTTCAGTAAATGTACCCATCTATCATAAACACACGACTATTCACGTTTCTAGTTAACCTTCATATCCCCTTTCAGAAATACAGCTCATTTTGTCAAAGCCTAGTAACAACTTAAGGAAACTCGGGGGAAAACGAATACATTACAACTGTGGCGCATGTATGACGACATTTCTCCGGTATCTGGCATGATCGTGAGTGGGCTGAGAAGAACATAAACGAGCCGGTGCTTTGCATGCAGACACACAATGGCGAGGGGACTGGGTTGGCGCCTTAATTCACTCGGGCCGGGCGTTTAGGTGACCGTGGTTAGGTTGAGGCTGTTTTGCAAATGAGATTTTTCTGATTTGTTTCCCGTGGGAGCTACAGGGAAGTTGCGTCCTTTGCTCTTGGTATAGTGCTTGTTTAAGTTACAACTGCTGGAGGTTTACGTACCGCGTGGGTATTTCTGGTTGGTCGAATTCTAGAATGATGATTGAGGGCACATTGAGGCGGTAATGTAGCATGGGAATATTCCCCGTACAGTGTGTAAGCAATGGAACAGTGGGGCGCCTGTTGTGAATGCGATTTGCTTAAAAAAGCGTTCTATACATTGATGTTACAACCATCAGAGATCGCCATTTTGAAACAAACTGGCTTGTGTTTTGGGGACGGGGGCATGGTGGCTTATAGGAGATGAGTGTTTACCGGGTGCAGCATAGAATAGAGATGATCCATAGCAATCCCGAAAGCAGTGATTTGTATGCGCTAGAATCATAGAGAATGGCTTATTTCATTCTACAGTGAGAAATTTAATTCCTCTAAGCATTAATTTTAGCTACGGCTGAGTCAGTTTCTTCACAAACGAGTCATGAGGTGCCACTTCAACGGCCTTATTTATTGCGATTAACACAACTGTTAGAAGGGGGTTGCAATTACAAGTGGTGTGATAAAGTTCACATCCGCTGGATTTCTCCCTTTAAATTTCGGTAATTGAGACGTACGCGTTTTGCTCCTCAGTGAGATTGTAACCCAGCTTTGGACAGTTCTGCAGTCCAGAGGCAGAGGAATCGAAGAATAATGGGCTGCTCGCAAGTCTTTCTCCACGTTCTCTGAAAAGTTACAAGGTTTAATGTGTGGCTTCAAGGAAATCCAAGTATTAGTGATAATTAAAAAATAAAAAAAAAAAAAAAAAAATAAAAAGTTAACAGGTTATAACACCATATTGTTCTTTCAGACGCCATGTGGACCACGGCACGAGATTAGCTTCTTGGGCAAGGCAAAGCGGGAAGGATCAGATTGGGTGCGAGCGCGCGGGCGGGGATCGGCAGCAGCTACCTCACAAGACTTTCAGGTAAAGCGGGGTTGCGTACGTCAATTACGAGCGGGGTGTCGGGCAAACCACGGTTCTCTCTACAGGTGCAGACAAGGATCCGTGTGCAGTCAGATAATGCAATTTATTTTACAGATACGTCCAGAATCGCGGGCACCGACCGGTTGCGGCCATCTAAAAGAGCGCCAGGTAATATAGGTGTTACATACGTCGTAGTACGGGTCAGCGGGTAACGCAGGTTTTCCTTGCAGGTTTGCGAGCAGGAAGTTCGTGCAGGTTGAGTAACACGTGTTGTTTTGCAGGTCGCGTCCGGCGCGTTCGGATCTCGGAAGGGTGTGACAGCGGACACTTTTAAAGAGCAGCAGGGATTCCGAGGGTTAGGAGCATTTGCAATGAGCTCCCGCGGTGATGCGTTGCCACAGGATGGGCTGTGGGCAGAATTCCTGGCGGTCGCACAGTCGAAAGGGCCAGCCTGGGCTCAAGGCTTTATCGAAGCACGCCAGCTGGAAGAGGCGGGCAGACCTGGGGCACGCGATGACGCACAGGGCACTTCAGGAGAGGGGACGCGTCGGTCCACCCGCAAGAGGAAGGGCACCCGGAAGGAATTCCCACCAACACCACCACGCAGGAATGAAGCAGTGACACCAACCCTTCCCGTTGAGGTGCCGGCCAACACGGCGAACACGGCGGCAGTACCCACAGTGGTACCGGTGGCGGAGATAACTGACTTGTCCCAAATGGGTAAGACAATGGACGACATGATGGGTTTGATGGCCATGTTTCAGAAGCGTTTAGACTCCATGGCGGCTGCACATGAGAAGTTGGTTCCATTGCTTGGGGCAGCAGCTTCTGATCCAGTGAGCCAGGTATGGGCTCAATCAGGACCGCCATCGATAGCAGGGCCAGCACCGATGGCCGGACCATCAACGTTGATACCTGCCAACTTGGGTGCCAACTCTCAGGCTTCACAGAGTGTCTCTCTGGCCAGTCAACTAGGTGCTGTCAACAATGTTTCACAAGCTGTGCCTACAACTCTCACGGTCACCCCGCAGATTGTGAATGCCATCAATTCCCAGAGTGTATCGGCTGTTGCTCAGCAGATTAGTGCTCCTGCGGTCCAGCAGAGCATGGCCCACGGGTTTCCTCTAACTGTAGCTCCGCAGATTGTCAATGCCCTTAACTCACAGAGTGTGTCAGCAGTCGGTCACCTAAGTGTGGCCCCCATTGTCCCTCAGAGCGGGCCTCCCATTACACCTGTGGGTACCCCCCCGGTCGTGCCCCAGCCTGGCGCCAACTCGGGTGCACAAGCTGCAGGCAGGGCACCGGCCTCGGAAGGTACATCAGGCTCAGGGTTGAACACAGGTGGGTCAGCGGTCGGGGCTGCTGCAGTTCCTTCAGGGGTGGGTCAGCCAACGGGCGCAGGGAAACCAGGCTTTAAATCAAAAGGTGGCTGTTCATTGTCCAGGCAAGTACCGCAAGCTGCAAAGGAGGGCATATGGAGAAGGGAGTATATAGACATCCTGACCTTACTTATGCATGACAATGCGGGGGCTGACACGAGGAGGATGGGAAAGAAGGAGGAGGACAAGGTTAGGTTTCAGCGGTGGCCCGAGAAGACCATTGAGAATTGGACTGAGGCTTTCAACATTATGGCAGCTATAATTGTGCAGAAGGACCCAGATCAGAGCGAGGCCTTGATGGAGTATGCCAATTCCATCCAGCAAGGGGCAAGAGAGTCTGGGGGGATGGGATGGTTTTCATACGATCAGGAGTTCAGAAAGACCATGGCCAGTTGCCCTGAAATAGGGTGGGATCACACTAACATCCAGCTTTGGTTTAAGCACATGTGCAGGACGGGGAATAGCAAAAGGGACACATCACACAGGTCACAGAGCGAGGGTTATGAAGCCAAGAGGTGGGAACAGGATCGGAAGTGGGAGCAGTACCCGCGGCGGTCCTTTCAGCAGCCCTTTCGGGGAGGACGGGGGAGGGGCTACGGAACAGGACCAAGGCGCTTCAACTCAGGAACCTGTAGGCTGTTTAACAATGGGGCGTGCACATGGGGGAGGGCGTGCAAGTTTGCCCACGAGTGCAGCAAGTGTGGTTCGCAACACGCAGCAATCTCTTGCACCAATGTCCAGAACCCGCCCACCACTCCAACACAGGGTTCAGAAGGTGCCAGACAATGAGATGATTGAAGGGCAGACAGGACGGATAGAACATGGCGACCAAGCAAGTGAACATGATATTGGAATCCCCCAGCTGGGTGGTGGGATGGTGCATTCCAAGGGTCCTTCCCCGATAGTGCTGCAAAACATCCTGCCATTGCTCAGGGTGTACCCGCTTAGGAAGGAGCGTGAGCTATTGATTGAAGGTTTTGTGGATGGCTTCAGGATTCCGTACAAGGGGCCCCTGGGCCACAGGGATGCCCCGAATTTGAAATCAGCTAGGGAATTACCTCAAGTGGTCAGCGAGAAAATAAAGAAGGAGGTTGACTTGGGGAGGGTGGCCGGGCCATATCCTTCTCCCCCGCTTCCGAATCTCTTAGTTTCCCCGCTAGGTGTAGTCCCGAAAAAGCAACAGGGTTCCTACAGACTGATCCATCACCTGTCATACCCAGAGGGCAATTCGGTCAACCACTGGTTGGAGGAGGGGGTGTGTTCGGTTTCTTACTGCTCTCTAGACATTGCCATCGATCTGATCAGGAGAACAGGCAGGGGAGCGTGGTTGGTGAAAGCAGACATCGAGTCAGCGTTCCGCCTCCTGCCGGTTCACCCTGACAGTCAGCACTTGCTGGGTTTCAGATGGGAGGGGGCATTCTTTTTTGACCGCTGCATGCCTATGGGTTGCGCAGTCTCGTGCGCCTTTTTTGAGGCTTTCAGCTCCTTCCTGCAGTGGGCCCTCATGTACAGGCATGGCATCCCACAAGTCACCCACTATCTGGACGACTTCCTCTTTTTTGGCAGGGACGGTTCTCAGGAGTGCGCGGAAGCCTTGCGGGCCTTTGAGGTCTTGTCGGACCATCTGGGGGTTCCCCTGGCACCAGGGAAAACGGAGGGGCCTGCGCAGGTGCTAACATTCCTGGGTATTGAGCTAGATACGGTCAAAGGGCAATCCAGACTCCCGGCGGAGAAGGTGTGTGAATTGAGACAAGAGATTAGCGCAATGTTGGGAAAGGGCAGCGCAACCCTGGAGCTAGTGCAGAGCTTGTTAGGCAAGCTGAACTTCGCCGCAAGAGTCATCCCAGCTGGGAAGGTGTTCTCCCGCAGGTTGGCTAAGGCTACGGCGGGGATGGTGAAGAAGCATCACCTGGTGCGTCTGGGACCGGGTTTGAGAGCAGACCTGAGCATGTGGGATGAGTTCCTAAAACATTTCAATGGTACAGTGATATGGAGGGCCCCCTGGGAGAGCAGCCAAGGCATGTGTTTATTTTCTGATGCATCCGGGAGAGTAGGTTTCGGGGTAATATTTAGAGAGAAGTGGTGTGCCATGAAATGGCCTGATGCATGGCGCAAAAAAGGGGTGACGGCTAATATCACAGTTCTGGAGCTGTTTCCCATCGTAGTGGCGCTGCACCTATGGCCTGAGGGGCTGGGCAACAAAAAGGTGGTGTTCTGTTCTGACAACCTTGCTGTGGTCCAGGCGATTAATGGCCTGAGCGCAAACTGCCCGTTAGTTCTTAGTCTGCTGAGAGAGCTGGTAAGGGTGGGGTTACGTCACAACATCGAGTTCAGGGCTAGACATGTAGAGGGTGTCAAGAATGTGGCAGCTGACGCTCTCTCTCGCTTTCAGCTGTCACGATTCCGGGAGGCATGGCCGCAGGCAGGGGAGGAGAAGACACCGTTCCCGGCAGCACTTTGGCGACTCCTTCGGTGGGGGAGCATTTGAAAAGGATGGGCCAACGTTCCCTGGCACAGTCGACCAGGAGAAGATATGCGTCCCAGCTGGACACTTTCCGAGCAGTGACAAAGTCCCTTGGTGCAGCAACTTTAAGCTTGAAGGAGCAAGTGGAGGGTTTGTTGTTTGGGCGAATGAATCAGGCAAGTCCCATTCTTGGGTGTGCAGCCACCTGGCTGCGCTCAAGCACGAAACTAGGCTGAATGGCGAGGACGACCCAACGGGGGCGTTCAGGATTAGGGCGGCACTGAAAGGGTGGGCACGGGACGAGGTCAGGAGCCCTGATAAGAGAGCTGGAATAGAGTTCCCTGCCCTGAAGTGCATGGTGGACACGGTGCCTGCTGTGGCTAACTCGGCATTCGAGGCTCAACTCTTTGCAACAGCCTTCTGCCTGGCCTTCTTCGGAGCCTTTCGGACCAGCGAGTTGGTGGTAAGGTCCAAAACTGATAGGTCTGGGAGAGCACTGGACATGTTAGACGTGTGGGCCAGGGATTCACTGGTTCTGTGGCTGCGCAAATCTAAAACTGATCAGGCCGGGAAAGGAGTGGCCATAACATTGCATGCGTTCGAGGACCCCAGATACTGCCCGGTAACCTTGGTAAGGGAATACCTAAAAATCAGACCCCTGCTGGCGGGCCCCTTCCTGATCCACGCGGACGGCATGCCATTGACAAAATTTCAATTTGAACGAGTAATGGAGAGGGTATTGGCAAAGGCAGGCTTGTCAGTTGCCGGGGAAGGCAAGAAATTTCCAGTCATTCTTTTAGAATAGGGGCAGCTACTGCAGCTTATAGGGCGGGGCTGGGTGAAGAAGGGGTCAAAAGAGTGGGGAGATGGTCGTCCTCCTGTTATCAGAGATATGTCCGCCTGTGAATAAGAATATGGCACAATGGATATGAGCTATTTGCGTGTTTTATGTAACGCCACATTGGTATGGCTATCACTGTTGATTTTCGTTTGCTGTGCAGGGTGTTCTGAATAAAGGGGATGAGCCATTTGCGTGTTCTATGCAATACCAATTCTGGATCGTTTTTACTGTTTTGAATTTTCGTTTGCTGTGCAGTGTGTTTTGAATAAAACAATAATGCCAACGGTGTCTTTTCTTGCAGTTGATTGTTGCGTGTGGGTGATGGGCCATTCGTATGTTACCAGACTCGAACAGTGGGCGTCATACAGGAAGTGGGAGTTGGCCTTTGCAAGGACACGAATAGTGTGGATGGGCTCACCGGGAATGAGATGGGGTCAGCTGAGGCGCAGACTGGACCAATGTGTGTCAGCCCGTGGGGGGCCTCCCAACATCCTCGTGATACACCTGGGTGGGAATGATCTGGTGACAATGGGGAGGCGAGCATTAGTGGATGCCATGCAGCGGGATGTCACCGCGATAACTAACGAACTGGGGGCTACTGAATTTGTATGGTCAGAGATTGTCCCCCGCAGGACCTGGAGGGGAGCACGGTCACCCCTTGCCATCGAGCAAGGCAGGAGGAGGGTGAACAGGGCCATGCAAAAATTCATGGAGAAGAGGGGCCTGGGGTTTGTTAGGCACGCGCTGATACAGGACAGGACAGTGGGCTACTACGAAAGAGATGGGGTTCACTTGCCTGGGGTTGGGATGGATGTTTTCCTCCATGACTTACAGGAAGCTCTGGCAGCAGCAGGGTGCCTATGATCTGAGGGTGCTAGGTATAAAGGTGGCTAGGTGGTGGGGGGGCTCTGTCATCGACGGGGGCCTCCTCCAGAGCTGTGGCGGAGTACAGGGCGATCTGGAAGCAGATGGACAGTAAGGGTACCTCTGCGGCAGAAGGAGACAGTCAATACCTCTGCCTGGCACAGTAGGGGTACCTGAGCCAAGAACCTGGAGCCGAGGGGGTTCCAGGAAACAGCGTCGGTGCCCCGTTAGTCCTTCGGGCAGTCGGGGGGCCTGAACCGACCGGGGGTGTGCCTCATCGCTCCGCCCTGACAGGGGGGGCGGGAGTAAAACGAACTAAAGTATTAACGTATTGCACCGTCAAGAGCATCGACTTACCGTGCAAGATGGCTAATTAGGCATGCGGGTCAGCGAGGGGCTGCCGCATTGGATCGCCTGTAAGATGACCCACCTTATCTGCTACTTGTTATGCAAAATAAACCTGCACCACCGTTTTCCACAATTATGCCTCATGAGTCTCCTTGGTATGAAAGTGTATGGAGCGCAAGGTGGAGCGAGCGCTGGCGGTGTGGGCACTATGCCGCTGGCCGCGCGACGCGAAGGGGAGATAACGTGAGACAGCGTCTTAGTGCCACATGCCGCGCGAGTAAAATGTTAGCGCGCCAGCCCGGGTGCCGCCCCCTTTACGAAGGGCCAATAAATGGTGAGTTTGAAGTGCGGGAGGCGGACCCACGGGCCTTTATCTAGAGCAGCTTGGCTTTGCTCGGTCTTTTCCTCGCCGCGTTTCCTGACTGCTCTGCGCTGTTCCCACCCTGGCCCTGACCCAGCAGCGGAGCAGCAGGCGAGTGTGAACAACTAATGGTCTGTTTTGTGTTGCAGGCGGAGTCACAGGGCGATCTGGAAGCAGATGGACAGTAAGGGTACCTCTGCGGCAGAAGGAGACAGTCAATACCTCTGCCTGGCACAGTAGGGGTGCCTGAGCCAAGAATCTGGAGCCGAGGGGGTTCCAGGAAACAGCGTTGGCGCCCCGTTAGTCCTTCGGGCGGTCGGGGGGCCTGAACCGACCGGGGGTGTGCCTCATCGCTCCGCCCTGACGGGGGGGCGGGAGTAAAACGAACTAAAGTATTAACGTATTGCACCGTCAAGAGCATCGACTTACCGTGCAAGATGGCTAATTAGGCATGCGGGTCAGCGAGGGGCTGCCGCATTGGATCGCCTGTAAGATGACCCACCTTATCTGCTACTTGTTATGCAAAATAAACCTGCACCACCGTTTTCCACAATTATGCCTCATGAGTCTCCTTGGTATGAAAGTGTATGGAGCGCAAGGTGGAGCGAGCGCTGGCGGTGTGGGCACTATGTGCCTTGTTGCACCAAATGTGGAAAGTTACGCATCTCGGTAGATGCGTTACTTTGAAAACCCCTGCGCTACATTATACCTGCGCCAGGTATAATGTGTGCAGGGGGGCGTTCTGACGCAAGAAAAGGTCATAGAAGTGACGCAGTGAAATCTATAAGATTTCACAGCGCCACTTCTAGGACGCAAATGCGTCAATTTATTACGCCTGCCTCACAACAGGCGTAAGACTGAAGCAGGCCTTTTCACATGGGGCTTGCCCCATGTAAAAGGACACATTGCTGGAGTTGCGTCACTTTTGTGACATACTCCAGCAATGCGTCACTTTTGCGCCATGCAGATACGTTTGAAATACTGACGTATATGTAACTCCTTGTGCAATGATGCGTCATACTGTAAATATGACGCATCATTGGTCTCGCAAGGAGGGCGCAATGAAAAGTGACGCAACGCTGTTTTGACGCAGCGATGAGTCACTTTTCATAAATGAGGCCCTTTGTTCTCAATAATTCCATTTTATCATTCAAGACAATATGTTTGTTACAAAATAGACATTTTAGAATAGCAAAGTAAACAACACTTCATATGAATATTTAGTAAATGTGTTGATTTAATTTAATAAAGCATGTATTTATAGCACTTGCACATCTCTCTAGTAGCCTCTACGCACTTCACGTGATCAACAGGTTCTTGATTTCTGGGTCTGGCATGCCCTCTTATAAAGCGTAGTAGAAGATTTTCTTAAGGGAGGAGTGGAAGCGATTCAGAAGAGAAAAACATTCCATAGGAAAGACTCATCGCTTTAAACGTATGTGGGATGGAAATGGTGAATAGTTTGTCGATTATTGACCAAGGGAGTCACATAGTCAAAGAATGGATTTGGATTTGGATTTTGGAGGGGTATTTATAGAGCGCGGCGTTCGCTCCGGAAGGAGCATCATGGCGCTGAAAGTCCTTGAATCCAGGTCATAGGGTGGTAGGGGGGAGGCTAGATGGAAGCTTTGGTCCAATCATCGGGAAGATTGAAGATCCATGTTTTAAGTAGTTTTCTAAAAGGTTTCTCAAGTGTCTGAAGTCTTAGGTGTCTAGGCATGCGGTTCCAGGCTTTGATGGCCAGGGCACTAAGGGTTTTTCCGCCTTTGGACTTCAGGTTGAACTTGGTGGAGGTCATGAAATTTTCTTGGGATGATTGGAGGGAACGACTCGGGTTGTAGTGAGGGAAGCGTCTAGTAAGATAGATGGGACCTGTTTTGTTAAAGGCTCGAAAGGCAACAATGAGAATCTTGAAGAGTATTCTCTTGTGCAGAGGAAGCCAATGTAAGGTCTTTAGGGCTGCGGAGATAGAGGATTTACGGGGTAATTTTAGGACAAGGCGGGCGGCAGTGTGTAATACACTTTGGAGTTTGGAGAGGGTGGACTTCTTGGTACCTGCCAGGAGGCCATTGCAGTAGTCCACACGCGAGAGAATGAGGGCTACAGTTACCGTTTTTCTAGAGTCTAGGGGGAGAAAGTCGAAGAACTTTCTCAGGGATTTGATAATGCCGAAGCATTTGCCGGCTACAGTCGTGGCATGATGATCAAATGAGAGATCAGAATCAAAAAGAACCCCGAGGTTTCTTGCAGTGGTGACGGTCTGAGGGGGGGCAGCAGAGTTGTCAGGCCACCAAAGGGCAGGATAGAAAGAGGCGTTCTTTCCAATGGGGAGGATCTCAGTTTTATTTGAATTGCACCGGAGGTGATTTGAGTCCATCCATTGGAATACAGCAGATAGGCAGTATTTGAGATTGAGCTCTGCCTTGTTGGACTTGTCGTCTAGGGAGATGATCAACTGAGTATCATCGGCATATGAGGTGACAGTTATGCCGAATGATTCTATCAGGGTGAGAAGAGGGATGAGGTAAATATTAAAAAGGAGGGGGCTAAGGATGGACCCTTGAGGGACACCGGAAGAGACCGTTTTCTCAGTTGATTGAAAAGGGCCTAGGGTAACAGTTTGGGACCTATCACTGAGAAAAGATCTGATCCATGATAGAACTGAGTCAGAGATGCCGATGTCCATTAATCTGTTGATCAGGATGGAGTGGGATATGGTGTCGAAAGCTGCCGTGAGGTCAAGAAGGATCAGAATGGCCTTCTTCCTTTGGTCTTGCAGCGTTTTGATGGTGTCGGTTAGTTCAATTAAGGCAGTTCGGTTGAATGTTTAGGCCGGAACCCGGACTGTTGGGGATGGAGTATGTTATAGGTTTCCAGAAAAGATTTAAGTTCTTTATGGACTAGTTGTTCAGTTATTTTACCGAGGGCGGGAAGAAGGGTGATAGGACGAAGATTGGTCAAATCCAATGGGGATTTATTGGCTTTTTTCATCAGTGGTTTAACAACGCCCTTTTTCCATGAGCGGGGAACAGATCCAGAACTGAGAGACAGGTTGATGATGTCATTGACGATAGGATTAATCTCATCAATGATTAGATGGAGAATCTTAGGGGGACAGGGGTCGGAGGGGGAATCGGATTTGCAGGAAAGGATCGCTTCTCTGGTTTGAGCCAGAGTGACCGGGGTGAAGTTTTTAAGACTGTGGGCAGTCAAACCAGGTTGATCGGATTGGGGAAGTTTATGGGTGGTAGGGGGAGGGGGGAAGTTTTTTTGAATGGAGGTGATTTTTTCATCAAAATATTCTGAGATTTTGTCGCATAGCTCTTGGGATGGGGGGATTTCAAGTTGGAGAGCTTTGGGATGGGTGAAGGTCTTCACTAGCGTAAATAAAGTTTTTTGCTTTTGACTGGCTTCTTCAATGGCATTTACATAGAACGCTTTCTTAGCTAATTTAATGGCGGAGAGATAGTGTTTCCTCTGAAGTATGTAGGCGCTACGGTCGTCATTGTCGTATGTTCGACGCCATTTATGTTCCGATTTCCTACAGAGTAGATGTGCGGAGGCTAAGTCAGGTGTGAACCAGGGAGCTTTGTATTTAGTTTTCTTTAGGATTCTATCATGATGATTAGTGGGGCTCCGTTTAGTAATTTCTTGTGAGAGCCAGTTATGGAAGCGATCCGCGTCTCTATCGATGTTTCCAGATAGAGAGGGGGAGTAGGTTTGGGAGATGGGATTAAGAATGAGATTTTTCTGGACAGTTTTCCAGTTGGTAGCATGACTATGATGAGGATTACATTTATTGGTGGTTGGAGGGCGGCAGCTGGAGATGTGGAATGGGATCAGGCTATGATCAGTCCATATCTGGGGTAGGGGGGGCAGGGTGGTAAGAGAAGGGAAATTGGAGCATACACCATCTAGGGTGTGACCAAGTGCGTGGGTGGGCAACGTGACACTTTGTTGTAGATTGAAAATTTCAAGTGTCTGAAGAAAATTTCTTGTTTGAGAATCGGCGGAGGCCTCAAGGTTCAAATTAAAATCACCTAAAAGGGTAAAGTGTGGGTAACGAAGTAGGAAGTGTCCCAGAGCGTCATTGAGAGAGTCGAGAAATTTAGAAGCATTACCGGGTGGGCGGTAAATCAGACCACCTGAAAGGGAAAGGGAATGGCTAAGTTTGATGGAAAAGCCCATTCCCTCTGCGTCTGTGAGAGGATCAAGGCAGAAGGTGTTTTTTTTAATATTTTTTTTTTGTATTCCTCATATACCAATTTTTTGGGTGCTCTAGACGGAGATCCTCTCCCCCCCCCCCCCCTGGCATCTCGATGTTACGACCACAGAATTTGATGCCAGTGAAGGCAGGAAAAGATACCCCCCTCTAGTGTTTACTGTTTGCTTTATCCACCTCAGCCTCTGTGACTTGGCGACCCCCGGATTGGTTGAGGACTAAGCACCAACAGTACCCAGGTGAAATCATCGGAATACTCTCATCTGTTCCGCCATGCCACAAGGAGCTCCCAGATCTTGGACTCTGAGGAATTATCACATGCTATATCAGACTCACTAATATATATAATATACCTTAAACATTCAGAAAAAGTGGGAGCATCTTCAGATTTCCATACTTTACATATTTCTCGTCTTGCCAATAACATCACATAGAAAATAAATTTAGTCTGCAGATTATCGAGGTGGTAATCCGTCTCTAGACCGAACAGGATCATTACCGGTGACACCACAATCAGTGTTCCTAACACATCCACCAAAAAACCCTCAATTTTTTTCCAAAACAGGTTAAGACTAGGACATTCCACAAACATATGTAAGTCATCTGCCTCTAGAGATTTGCACCGTGGGCAGCTATATTGCAGGTTTGTGATCCTTGTCAATCTTTTTGGGGAAAAATACACCCTGTACAGTGTGAACAGATGGTTTCGTTTAAGAGGAGCTGACTTTACTATTCCGTTCACCAGGCTAAAAGAATCCCCCCACAAGTCTACCAGTTTGTTACTATCCAATCCCTCAACATTTCCCCAGAGATTCTGAAGTTCCAAATCAGTAACTCCCTCTTTTTCCATCAATGCCTCATACCAGAAAGAGAGCTCTTTATCCCAACGCCCCTTTCTATTTACAAAATCAAATTTCGGGTTAGATGTACAATCCAATATTTCAGTAGACCACCAGCTTGACAGCTGGTAATATTTAAATCTTGTAAGGGTTCCTCCAGTCAACATGAAGAGGGAATCCCACCCCAATAACTGTTGGTCATTTTGTAAATCTCTCCACTGCATTAGCCATGTCATGAATGATGTAATATGTGACATCATCAGCAGTGGATTGCGGGTGCGCGATATATAGTTATTGCAACTAACTATATATGCAAATTTCTATGGTTTTGTGCGAGTAAAATAAGGTTTTGTAAATGCTAATTCCTAACTATATATGGTCTATAACCTATGGTTTTTTCAGTGAATTTTCAAGGTTTTCTAAATGCTAATTCCTAACTATATATGGTCTATAACATATGGTTTTTTCAGTGAATTTCAATGGTTTCTTAATAGCAAATATCAAAAGCTGTCAAATGTCAAGTACGTGGTAGGTAAAAACATTTTCGTGTTTATGCACGCTGATGTGCTTTGAACGCTGCCCCCCTCCCCCCCTCTTTTCTCTTAGGAGTACTCTCTCTTTGCAGATAGTGAAGGGTAGTTAACGCAGGCCTTTGCCCCCGTTGTAATCCGTCGTGCCTGCTTCTCTCTCTATTTGATTGATTGTTATCCAAGCATTTACTGTTTTAGAATTGGTTCTCTTTGGTTCATTCTCTATTTACAAACAAGCACAGAGTCGCACTACTCTGTTTAGTCTTTGCAGATAGTGAAAAATCGTTTAAAAAAACAAAAGGAATCGAGCAAAATCAGTAGGCCACTAATGGGATCTCTTTTTGACCTCGCTAAAATAGAAACATTAAGAACAACCCCACATGAGAAATACGAAACTAGTGAGATGAACTTAGCTCCACACCATGATGGCTGCAAGACAGCTCGGCTCCGCCACCCACCCCACCCAAAATAACGACAAACCCTATGCAAATATTATAAATATATACAACACACCAGCAAAGTAACAGGGTAAAATGTTTTATTAAATAACTATATACATGGCAGCCTGCTGCAACATCGATCCAAATGCCTTTTGGTGACTCTTCCATTGTGAACATTGTCCCACAATCCGTTTGACCTGAAACGATTACACAAATAAAACATTTGTGAGTTTTAAATTTCCGGAGAAGTATAATTCACCAATAGCTTTCTCTGTAGATCTTTTTCCATTAACAATCCCAGTTCCATCACCCGCCCAGGATATCACTACTGTTAGTTGTCATTGCTGCTTCTATTTTAATAAAAAATGTTTTAAGGTGTTTACTGTTTTTGTTGCGATGTATATATTTATAAGTTATTAAAGTGTTATAATCCTACAAATTTTTTATCGATTATTGCTCTTTGAGATATTCCCTGTCTACAAACAGAGAAGAATAGGAATAGGTAATGCGGACTTTTGTCCCCCGTTGTAATCCGCCATGCCTGTTTTTCTCCCCACTGATTGATTGATTGGCTGGACATTTATTGTTCAAGGAATAGTTCTTTCGAGGTATTCTCTGTTTGCAAATAACGTGGAATAGAAATATTCTGTCTAGTCTTTGCAAGTAGTGAAGGGTGGGTAATGCGGATCTTTGTCCCCTGTTGTAATCTGTCATGCCCATCTACTCCCCACTGATTGAGAAACTAGTTCCACCCGGACCATTTATTAGAGATACATCATCTGGCTCAACCGGAGAGCACCCCTAATAAAGAAGACATATGTAAAATACGAAGTAATCACTGTATCCTAATAAACAGAAACTTTAGCATGAAACATACTTGAAAAGGAAGGGAAAGAAATCGAACAAAATCAGTAGGCCACTGATAAGTTTTTGACTTCACTAGAAATAACAAACATGGAAGTGGTGAAAAAAGCCAAGCTTGACGTTACGGCAGCCACGAGGTAGCTAGGCTTCGCCACCCCCCCACTGCTCCAAGCATGTCTGTCCCACCGCCCGCCACGCCCATTAACGGTAACATGAAATAGATACAAATCAGCAGATACCTACCCCCATTCCGGAAACTCCCGAAGTGCAACAGGGCCACGGTTACGCCCATTCGGAAGATGAGGCCTCGACACGTGCAGGGCGGGGCCCGGCTAACCGCCATAAGCCGTGGGGTGGATGTCCCGAAATGTACTGGTCTCCCGATTCCCTTCTTCTGCCGCCTTGCAGGCCACGGGGGGTATGTCTTGCCTCTGCCTCCGACCCCCCCCCTCTTATCGCCTGGTCCGGACATCACGGATATCAACGCCAGGTGTCGGCACGTTTGCTGAATACTGTAAAGGTTTTCCTACACTTGGCGACGTGCTCGCTGCCTTGAATTCCTGGCGTGAGTCCATGAAGTTTCAGTCAACAAGGCCGGAGGGTGTTCTTCTAGACTGGCTCGCTGACCCGCTTCCCATGTGTGCTTGATATGAGCTCCCCGTTCGGGCCAGAAGCGGCGCCCTGCAGGCCACGGGGGGGGTGTCTTGCCTCTGCCTCCGACCCCCCCCTCTTATCGCCTGGTCCGGACATCACGGATATCAACGCCAGGTGTCGGCGTGGGGAGCGCTGGGAGGGAGAGGCGGCACGAACGAGCCTCTCCCACCCCCACAGGTGGGGGCCCCTCAGCTGCACCCCCAACGCTCCACTCACCCAACAAAAGGGTTCCTCCACTCTTGCGATGCAGCGGCGCTGCACTCACCCGACAAAAGGTCTCGTCCACTATTGCGAGGCAATGATGCTCCGCTCACCCAGCGGGGGTCTCGTCCACTGTTGCGGTGCAACGACGCTTCTAGTTTCCTGCGTCCAGAAACGTTCTCCTCAACTTTGAAGATTCTATAAGAGCCACGGGGGCCCCCGACCCCCGATGGGGAATGACTGCCATGATCACCCACGGAACGACCACGACGTAGCCGCGGGACGTCGGCGCGCTCATGCCGGCGCCGGCCTCAGTCTTGAAATCACCAAAATCCTGCAAGACTACCAACTTGATCAGTTCCGGTGGGACACCAGTATGACCCGGTAGGAGAGATTGTTGCCTCCCACCCCACTTTGACTGATGGTTCATGTCAGCAGTCCCCTCTGCTACCCTTCAACGAAAACTTTTGGACTGCAGAAGGAGGTCCCGGTCCAACCACGAGTTGGTGGAGACATTTTGACTATACTTGGACCTTCCTGACCTCATCAAAATGGCGCCGGTACAAATGAAACTCTCAACTCCTTGTTGTGCCCCGATTGCTCAGCCTTGATATCATGAGATATGTATGCAGTTTTTAGCACATGAATTGATATGGGATAAGACTGATTATATGTTCGGACAATGAATTGATCCAGGATGGGTATTGATTATACGTTCGAACAATGAATTGACATGGGACGGGTACTGATTACACGTTCGAACAATGAATTGATATTAAGTTCTAATGCATAATTGATTACTGTATTTATTATTGAAGGTTCGAATTGTCGACACTTTTGGTACTTGCTCACAATGAATTATCGATATGATTTTGTTGCACTTGTCGCACTTTTTACTATGAAATCAACGACCACTGACTCTCTGTTATGTTTTCCACAAATAAATAACCCCCCCCCCCATTTACAGTTCCAGCCTGCTCCGTGGCCGGCCCACTGGGTTGTAGGCCCGTATTTGGGCACCAACATTTTTATTAAAGGTTTTTGAAAAAGCAAACGTAGTTGTAACGCGTAGATTGGTAAGTTTCGAATAAATGGCCACTGTTTCCAATTATTATTTTTTTTTTTAAAAAAGCAGGTGAAATGAAGCAGCTCAATTAGTTAAGGGTTAAAAATTATAGTACGCAGAAACATTGAAAATATGAATGGTCCAGGTTTGTTGTGTGTTTTTCATTTTTGAATAGCATAAAGCAATCGATAAAGATCCTGGTATTTAGCCTCTCCTTTATATGCTACCTGTATCAGGGAAGTTGTTTTAAATGCCCCTAAGCCACCCCGAACGAATGTCACCTGGCCCCCCTAGTACGAACGAAAACGACCCCGTACCACTGTAGGTTATCTCTCTTCCTCAAAAATGACAAAAATTACTTTCTAGGACGTTTTGGACATTGATGATTTTCATATGATCTATTTATTAAAGTAATTCTCATCTCTCCGCATGAAATTAATTTTCTACATGCTACACAAGTCAATCTCATCTGCCCAAAGTTCTTTTGCAGATTTGGGACCGTTTCCCTTGCCTCTGACTCACTTATTGCTAAGTCATTGATGGATGTTTTTGCCGGTCGGGGGTTACCCACCAAATCTCGAAGTTGTGCTTTAGAATAATTAGGAGGGTGCCACCTCTCCATGTGCCGATGCATGGTATGATTACCATAGCTATATTTTTTTTCGGTCCCTCTCGAGAGTTTTTTTTTTTGCAGATGAAGCAGGTAACGAACCTGGCATTAACTTTCTTTTCATGAGAAGGAAAAGAAAAAAATTGCCAGATAAAATTCACTTTCACATGGGACCTTCTTGGCATTTCTTTCAGTAACTTTTACATCACTGTGTCATTTCTTTGTCTATCCTGGTTAAAGCAATGTCATATAAATAGTTGTTTAAAAAGTTTTTTTTAACGTGTTTACTTTGTTGGAGCGTTGTATATATTTATAAGTTATTAAAGTGTTATAATCCTACAACTTTGTTGGAGTGCTATATATTTTTAATGTGCACATAATTGTGAAGACTTTGATGTACAAAAAGGCATCCCTGAAATCTTCCGCTTCAGGCTCGGTCCCACACACCCTTACAGTGAGAATCCCCTCCCCAATCACAATACAGGATCGTTATCAGATAGTAGGAACGCGTGTGGTGTGACGGATCTCATGAGGTGGCGACCTTGATCTACTGTAACTCCTTTGAACAGGGGTGATTCTTTACAGTTGGGGCCATAAACTACATCCGCAGGGCTAGGTGATAGCCTGGGACCGGCCTGGACAATCAGACACAGAGGAAGAGGAGTGTCAGAGGGTGCGGTAGTGAATAGGGTGAAAGGGAGGTGTCGGGCGGGCACAGGGTGTGATACTCAGGGAAGAGCAGCGCAGATGGGGGTAAGTTTATGGCCCATGCATGAGAGAGAGAGCAGGGGTGACCAGTGCGTGGGGGAGATGCTTGCGAGGGTGAGGAGCCATGCTGAGGATCGGCGGTGTGCAGAGAGTGGGTCTGGTCAAGGCATCTAAAATGGCTGCCGTGCACGACAAAAGTGTGGCATTGGAAAAAAAGCAAGATGGCGCAGACAATGTTTATCAATACGGATTAATTTATAACAATTATTTTTAACAATATATTTACTCCCAGTGTCAAAATGGCGATCAACACTTCCTAATTTCCTTCGAATCGAACGTTAACAGAAGTCAAGCGGCAAAAAAAAAAAAAACGCTCACGCGCACCCGCTGGAAGACAAGTATCAACATATATGAGCCTCCTCAACCACCCTCAAAAAACATAGGGGGTCAGGATACGTCTCCCGTACCCCCTTATACCCAATACTCACATAGGTTTTCCTCCATCTAGAAATTTAATTAAATCGAAACACAAAATGGCGAATTCCCGTTTCGCTACCAGTTTGCGACCCGGTTCGCGAACCGGGAAGCGCATCTACCACGAAAAATTAATTTTTTTTTATTTTCCCCACGGGACCCTTTAATAACCCCAACATCATTCCTAGGGGGTCAAGAGGGGTCTACCTTGCCCCCTTTCATTAAATTCCCCCTTCGTTTTTCTCCTCCTCTTGTCTCTCGATCCTACCGAGAGACAAGATGGCGGCCGCACCGGACTGTTTAGAATGTTGACAGACACCGGAGAGCCAATCAGCTTCGCTTCGCAAAGCTCCGTTACGCGATCTGGAGCGCTATCCGGGACGCTGTCACAGATATATCCTTTTTTTTAAACGTTAATTTCTCAAAATCCACTGGAGCACATATATTGAGACCCAGCAAAGGCACATCGGGCTAACAGTCCCTACAATTTTGCCAAGTTTCGTGTAAATCCATTCAGCCGTTCGAGCTAAAAGTGAGGCCAAACGCCCTATGGAAAAATGAATGGGAAAAACGCGTTTTAGGGCCCCCCTTTTTTCTCGGCCCCCCTTGACGAAACCACCCCAAATTTTCAGGGGCTGCTCAGAAACAAAATGTGCAATTTTCCTGAAAATTTCAGCCGATTCCGTCGACAAACGCCAAAGTTATTAGACATAGAATTTTCAAAAGTTCCATAGAGAAAAAATCCTAACTATATATACCTACTGGCGACCGCCAGTAGGTAATATATATATATATATATTACCTACTGGCGGCCGCCAGTAGGTAGTTATAGTTATAGTTAGGATTATTTTCAATAGGGAAATCGCAACATTCTATGGGGAATAACTTTGGCGCCGATTGAGGAATCTGCCTGAAAGTTTGGGGGGGGGGGATTCGTCAAGCGGGGGCCGAGATAAAAGGGGGGTCCCAAAACATGTTTTTCCCATGTTAATTTCCATAGGGCGGTCAACCTCACTTTTAGCCCGTACGGCTGTATGGATTTCCACCAAACTTGGCAAAATTGTAGGGACTGGTAGCCCGAAGTGCCTTTGCTATGTCTCAAGATATGTGCTCCATCTGGATTTTGAGTAATTTAGGTTAAAAATAAAATATATATCTATAATCTCGCCCCGGTACGCACACCGGGGCGCGTACCAGCGCGCTACGCGAGTTCGCGCGCGGAAACCTGATTGGCTCTCGGGTGTCTGTAAACATTCCAAACAGTCAGGAGCGGCCGCCGTCTTGTGTCTCGGTAGGATCGAGACACAAGAGGTGGCAAAAACAAAGGGGGAAATGACCAAAAGGGGGCAGGGTAGACCCCCCCGACCCCCTAGGTTTGATGTGGGGGCCATAAAAGGGCCCCTCGGGGCAAAAAAAAAATTTGATTTGCGCGGGGGGAGCGCCCGGTACACGCACGGGGGAGCATACCGGGGAGCGTACCATGGGGAAAAAAAAGTAGCTGTTTTAAAAAAAATGTTCTTTTTGTTGATTTGTTTATTTTTTTATTTAAGTACCTACATGTAGGTACCAATGTAGAGACTTACATTTAATGTACACCTTCTCCTCTGTAGATATCTTGCATGTTGTTACAGAAGGTATTGTGGTATATGGAATCCATACCATAGTCTGTCAGGAAAGCAGAAACAGATACTTTAAGCACTCCCTGAGAAGGCCTAGGGGATCATGGGTAGTCTATCCTGCTCCCTTATGATGAAAAAGAGATGTAAAATACACATTGTAGATAATATAGTGGGAGAAAGGAAGTAACTATGAGCAAACTTACTATGTAACACAAAAAAGTTGCACAGTATACTATAAGTCTCACTTTATATTATAATCATTTTGGTAGTACTTCATGAATTACATATAAAAATGAATAATGTCTCAAACAATTTTTAATTATTAAATATAAATTTATTCTTCTGATTCTTTTTCAAAATTTAATAAAACTTCCAACATTATATTGTCCGGAATTTCCTCACAACTATTATTACATGATTCAATTTGTTGCAAACAGTCTATTATTGTTGGTCCAAAGAGTCATCCATGAAATCCAATTCATCTTTTTTTTCTTCTGGATTTTCTTCCTTTACTTCGAAAGAAATAACATTTGATTGTTGTTTTCCTTCCATTTTCTTTCTGTAAATTGCATAAAAAATAACTATATCAATAGAGTTAGGGTACTTTTGGGTTTAAGTTCAGACAGGTACTTCTGAGTTTTTTACAGTGAAGTAATTTTTGGGTAGTGTATGGTTTCAGGCAGGAAGTAGAACTATTAAAAAGTGCATGTGATGAAGCATAAGTAAATTCATAATTATACCAGAGAAGCCTAACTCAATCCATAATTATAACAGAGAAGCCTATCTCAATCTATAACTATTACAGAGGGACAGTATATAACTATCAGAAAACGATTTCCCAAATTAACTTAAAGTGCACAACATAGTTCCCCTTCCAAATTCACAACTTACCTTTTTCAAAGCAGTTGAAGTTTTCTGTGAAAATTCTTTTCAAATGTACCTCAGGTAGTATTAGTCAAAATGGCTGTGTTTCCCTCTCATTTTTCATATATATTCATGTACATAACCAATCAAATGTCAGCACATAAAAGTACAAAATGTAAGTAACATTTTAATTGGTTGTAAATTCTAACACTTTCATGTGTGTTTTTGTCATGTAATTTACCTCAGGATATTTAGACAGGGCTACAGCCTAAATGGCTCAATGGAATACCATCAAATTTGGGAAAATGGTAGGGACTGCTATGTAGTAGGGCCTATTCTATATTTGGTGAAAGTGTCTTCTGTGGTTTTTAAGAAAATTAACTTCCCACATTTTTTGGGAGCGCTTACCGGTGCGCGCACAGGTAGGCACACCGGGAGCGCTACGGGAGTCCGCCATTTTGTGTTTCGGTAGAATTGAGACACAAGATGGAGGACAAACAACGTTGTGAATGGGTAAAAGGGGGCACGGTAGACACACCCTGACCCTCTAGGTTTTCTGAAGGGAGTTTAGGAGGTACATATATGCAAAAAAAATAATTAAATTACATTTGCGTGGGGGAGCGCCCGGTACGCGCAACGGGGAGCGTACTTTGGTGAAAAATAGTAAAAAAAAGTTAGAATAAGATAATCATTTTGAGTGATCAGAGGTAGGGTAGCCCTTAAAAGAGCTTTTGGGTTCTGTGGCTGATTTAAGTACCTACAAGTAGGTTCCAATACACAGTTTTAAGTTTAGGAGGAATATTCTATTCCCCTCATCTGAGAAGTGCACATCACCATCTCCTCTGTAGATATCTTGCACGTTGTAACGCAAGTTATTGTTGTATATTGAACCCATTCCATAGTCTCTCATGTAAGCAGAAACAGATTTATTCACATTTTTCCGTGCTTTCTAAAATTTTGAATGGTTAAGAAAAAGTCAATTAAAGAAACATTGCATCGGATAAGCTGGTGTATTGAGAAGTCAAACATCCTTGCTGAGTTCATTTGCAACATTGTAGAATAAACTTTTGAACCTGAGAGTTCAGTAAGGAGGGAGTTGCTATGGTAACAGGTAGAAAGGGCTGAGGGGGAAGGGTGTTGGTTTGAAAATAGTGAGGGAAGAGTTTTGATTGGTTGAAATGAGGCATATGTGTGTAGAATTAGAGGTTTTCTGTGCCAGTCATGGTTGCAGTGTCTTGAATGCATACCTTTTGCTCTGCTAAAGAAAAATTGGTGTGTGTGTCTGACACTGTTCTCAATCTCCCAAAGCATTTGTAAAGGTAAGTAATGATTCATTTAATTTAGATAGAGACTTGTATGCTTTATGGAGAAGATTTGGAAGCAGATTGTGTTTTTTAATGTTGCTATGTGTCATGTTTTTGATAATGCTTGGTTAAAACATTTTGCTGCATAGAGGAATTGTCTTTTGTGAAATAGTGAGGTTTCAGTAGTGAAATTGAATGCTTGTACATAGGACCTGTGCTGTGTTTCTAAAATGTTATTTAAAAAACGATTTTGGGGAAAATGAATGGCTTTTATATGTTTGAGAAGGAATATATAGTGTCTGCCTCATTAAATAAATATATTTGAAGCTTTCACAATGATGTTACCTGCGTTACCTCAGATTAGAAAGCAGAATGAGCTTCTTTCTTGTTGGTTTGTGTCATGTTTTTTGATAATGCTTGGTTAAAACATTTTGCTGCATAGAGGAATTGTCTTTTGTGAACTAGTGAAGTTTCAGTAGTGAAATTGAATGCTTGTACATAGGACCTGTGCTGTGTTTCTAAAATGTTATTTAAAAAACGATTTTGGGGTAAATGAATGGCTTTTATATTTTTGAGAAGGAATTAATAGTGTTTGCCTCATTAAATAAATATATTTGAACCTTTTACAATGATGTCACCTGCGTTACCTCAGATTAGGAAGCAGATTGAGGTTCTTTCTTGTTGGTTTGTGGCATGTTTTTTGGGAATGCTTGATATCAACATATGCAAGATAGAGGAATTGTCTTTTGTGAAATACTGAGGTTTCAGTAGTGAAATTGTATGCTTGTACAAAGGACCTGTGCTGTGTTTCTTAAATGTGATGCGAAAAACGATTTTGGGGCAAATGAATGGTTTTTACATTTTTGAGAAGGAATAAATAGTGTAGATGAGGTGAGGCCTGTCCAGGGGTGTAGATGAGGTGAGGCCTGTCCAGGGGTGCAGATGAGGTGAAGCCTGTTCAGGGTTGCAGATGAGGTGAGGCTTGTACAGGGGTGCAGAGGAGGCGAGGCCTGTGTTCAAGAGTGTAGTGGGAGAGAAGCCTGTCCAAGGGTGCAAAGGAGGTGAGGCCTGTGTCTAAGAATGCAGTGGGGGAGAGGCTTCATGAAGTCCAGTCCACTGCATTCTTAGACACATGCCTCACCACCTCTGCTCCCCTGGACAGGCCTCACCTCCTCTGCGCTTCTGGACAGGCCTCACCTCATCTGCACAATCTGCTTCCTAATCTGAGGAAACACAGGTGAAACGTGCAATCATGTACACAGTATCTAAACCTTGTGATTAATGTAAAACCAATTCATGTGCTGTAAATCAATGTTTACATAACATTTAAAAAACAGAGCATAGGTCATATGTACAAGCATTTCATTACACTACTGAAACCTCACTTTATTACAAAATACAATTCCTCTATGCACTAACATTTCTTTACCAAGTATTATCAAGAAATATGACACAAAGGAAGAATAAAAAAGCTTAATGTGCTTCCTAATCTAAGGAAACACAGCAGACAAGTTTTGGAAAATTGCAAATATATTTATTTAATCATGCAGACACTTTCTAATCCTTCTGAAAAATGCTAAAGCCATTCATTTGCCCCTTAATCGTTTATAAATTAACATTAAGAAAAACTGAGCACAGGTCATATGTACAAGCAAACAATGTCACTACTGAAACCTCAGTTTTTTTCAAAATACAATTTCTCTATGCAGCAAAAAATTTTTATCAAGCATTAACAAAAAACATAACAGAAAGCAACAATAAAAAAAACACAATCTGATTCCTAATCTAAGAAAATACACCTGACATGATTGCGAAAGGTGCCGAGAAGGTGAGGAAAGCTCAAATGGCTTTTATGATTGTGAAAGGTGCTGAGGAGGTGAGGCCTGTGTCTAAGAGTGCAGTGGGGGAGAGGCTTTATGAAGTCCTGTCCATTGCACTCTTGGACTCAGGACTCACCTCCTCTGTTCTCCTGGACAGGCATCACCTCATCTGCACTCCTCTTCAGGCCTCACCTCATCTGCATCCTGTCACCATCAATTATACCCAATACATTGAGGCCTGTCCAGGGGGCACAGAGGAGGTGAGGCTTGCCCAAGGGTCAGAGGAGGTGAGTCTTGTCCATTGCACTATTGGACACAGCCCTCACCTCCTCTGCACCCCTGGATAGGCCTCAACTAATCTGCTCAATCTGTTTACTAATCTGAGGAAACACAGGTGACATGATTGTGAAATGTGCTAATATATTTTTTTAATCATGCAGATACTACCTAATCTTTGTCAATAATGTAAAACCAATTCATGTGTTAAAAAAACAGAGCACAGGTCATATGCTCAAGTATTTTATTACACTACTGAAACGTCACTTATTTTCAAAATACAATTCCTTTATGCATCAACATTTCTTTACCAAGCATTATTATTATTTTTCCACCTGTCCCCTTCTAACACCCTCTCTCTGACTTATTCCTTTTTACATCCTGACTCTGTGTTACACTCTCTTTGACTTACTTTCTGTTACACCCTGTCTCTGATTTATTCCCTTTCTCTCTTTTTTACAGCAATTTCTAAGTCATACTCTCTCTTACATCCTCTTCCTGATTTACTCCGTCTTACAACATTTCTCTTTGTAACATTCTCTCCCTGTCTTACTCCCTATTACACCTTTTGTCTGTTTTACACCCTCTCTCCCTCTTTCTGACTTTTTTATTCTCTTCCTTTCTTCCTGTTACATCCTCTGTCTGACCTATTTCTTGTTATATCCTCTGTCTTTTTTTACTTCCTCTTACACCCTCTCTCAAGCTTACTCTCTCTCTCTCCCTTTTACAGGCTCTCTCTGTTTAAGTCTCTTTTACAACCTCTTCCCTTCTAACACCCTCTCTCTGTCTTACACCCTGTTACACCCTTTTTCTGATTTACTCTTTTTCTCCCTTTCTTTCACTTATTCCCTCTCCCTATTACATCTTTTCTCTGTCTTACAACATATTATACACTCTCTCTGTCTTACTCCTTCTCTATGTTTTACTCCCTCTACCTGTTTCTTTGTCTGACTCTGTCTGTTTCTTTGTGTTACTCCGTCCAGCTGTTTTTCTCTGTCTTACTCCTAGTTATATAGTTGATGTGATATAAACTTAGATATGTTGTAAACTAGTGTTTATATCGTTTGCTTATTGTCATTCCTTTGTTGTTTGCTAATAGTGGTCTATAATGTGTTATTATTTTCTTTACCACAGATTGAAATCAACAATTCAAAAGTAAGGAAATATGCCTTCAAGGCAGAGGAGAAGGAAAGATGCCATACGGAAAAAATCAAAAACAGCAACGGAATTAAAGCACTCCCCTACAACAAGTACTTCAAAAAACACAAAAAAGCTCCTGGTAAGACAACTAAGGCTTTTTTCAGACCATATGTAGAGCAAAAAAAAATGTTTTTGTTTTTTTTTGTCCTCATATCCACCATGGTTTAAGAAAGCCATTTAGAATAAGCATTAGTCCAGTTTACACAGTATTATAACTGGGAGGGATCATTTCGTTCGAGTAGGAAGGCCATAAATCCCGCAACTGTCTCAACTTGATATTCTTTTAGGCTACCAGTGGGGAGGCCTACTGCTGGGCCTGGGCCGGGGTATGACCGGACAACATTTGGATTGGCACCATAGTAGTATAATCATTGGACCCGGGGAAAAAAAAAAACCCGGATCTTTATTGTGTCCATACAATCAAATGCCAAAATGTCCTTTTGCTTTGGTTTCCTGATCTGGCTAGATCCGTACGTGCAGTCTGTAAAGTTGATGTCAGCCAGTCCCCATGGGAGGGAGGGATAGGATCCTTCCACCTCCTGCAGATCTCTCTCCTTGCCAAAAGGACCGTGTAGAAGACCAGGCTTCTAGCTGTATTTTGAGTTGTCCTCAGAACTCCAAAGATCGCTAATGGTAAGTCTATAATAATTGGGGTACCTAACGATGCCGTAAGAGTCTTACCTATTACCTCCCAATATGATGCAATTCGGGGACACACAAAAAAAATATGGATATCTGAAGCTGCAATCAGCCCACACCTTGCACATGCCACTGAATTTCCTGAGGTAAATTTGGATAATCTTTGGGGAGAGTAATACGCCCTATGAAGGGTAAAAAGATGGTTTCTACGAAGCCATGAGGGTTTCACCATATTTTTTAAAAGCTCAAATGAGGTGGACCAGAGTTCTTGTAGGTCTTGAGTCAATATTACATCACCCCAAAGCTGGGTTGGTAACTTAAATTCCCCATCAGATTCATCTAGAAGGAGTCTATACCATTGTGAAATCTCACGTTTGGTTGAGGGGGTATCAACCAAATTAGTTATTAGTTGACTATGCCCTCCGAGTGGAAACTTGCTGCGTTATATTTGTGGATCGTTATATGCCTGTGTCCAACTTCTGATTTGTATGTATTTAAACCTCGAAAAGGTTGGACCTATTTTATTCTGAAAATACTCCCATGAAAGCAGGTCCCCCACATAAAAGAGATCCTCCCATTCTTTGAGGCCTGCCTCTCTCAAGGGAGTGGCTAGGGAATCTTCCAACCAGGCTGGGCTATCAGGTAGCCCCCAAAGCGGTGTTTTATCACAGTAATACCCCTGTTTAATTGATTTTATTACCTCAGACCAGGTTTTCGCCAAGCCATACAGGACCTTCAACTTGATCTTTTTGAAGAATTTCGGGTTGCCAAATTTAAATAAGTATCCCGACTGGCTGAGGCCTTCCCCTTTTAACATGGCCAAAAACATTAATCCTATCCCATAATCAGTAGGTTTATTTAGAAGCATTCGTATGTGAGATAGCTGAAAAGCCCACAAATATAATTTTAAATCTGGTGCGGCTAATCCTCCCTTCTCCCAACGCCGTCTAAGCTTCTTCCAAGCTATTCTTGGTAGTTTTTTATTCCAGATGAAAGAAGTGATATCTGATTGTATTTTAGTAATTTGAGTCTGATCAAAGTAAAGGGGAATGGTGTTAAAAAGAAAAGAAAGTTTAGGCAAAATGGCCATTTTTACGAGGTTAACCCTCCCTATCAAAGATAATTGAAGGTGAGACCATGCTTGCATTAATTTCCTACATTCTTTAATGATTGCTATAATATTTACTGTGGCAAGCCTATTGATGTCTTTTATGATATTTAGGCCCAGATATCGTAATGATTCGCCCTCCTGTATTTCCAAGGAACTCGGATTGTCATTCCAGACCAACATCTCTGTTTTTAATGTGTTGATCTGGTAGCCTGATATTTTCCCAAACCCCTTAGCAGTTTCAAATATAACCGGGAGTGCGGTTGTTACGTCAGATGTAAGAACGAGCAGGTCGTCAGCATATAACGCCACCTTCTTTTCCCACCCTCTGTGACAAAAAGGGATAATCGCATTCTCTCTCCTCAGTTGTTGTGCGAGAGGTTCAATGTAAAAGTCAAACAGAAGTGGGGAAAGCGGGCAACCCTGCCGAGTCCCTCTAGTTATATTAAAGGGGTCTGACAACTCACCGTTAAATAATAGGCTTGCCGATGGGTTGGCATACAATAGACTAACAGCATGTCGGAATCTCTTCCCCACTCCAAATTTAGCCAGGGCCCCCGACAGGTACACCCAATTAACCCTGTCGAAGGCCTTGGTCGCATCCAGAGTGAGGGCAGTCAAGGGTAAATTTTGTGTGACCGCAATATCTATAGCCCCTATTAGGTCGTATGTTAATTCATACAGTTGCCAGCCTTTTACAAATCCTTTTTGATCTACGTGAAGGACTGCCGGGGTTACCAAAGCTAACCTAGAGGCTAAAATTGTGGTGAAGATTTTATAATCCACATTTAAGATTGATATGGGCCTGTATCATTCACAGGCGTCCTTAGGCTTCCCAGGTTTCAGTATGAGTGTAATAGATGCATTGTCCCATGATGACGGGGGAGTTTGGCCTTCAAGAAGGATCTGATTAAACATCTCAGTAAGGAAGGGGGCAATCTCATCTTCTAGCATTCTGTAGGTTTCTGCTGGTAGGCCATCGGGCCCCGCTGCCTTTCCCTTCTTGCTTTTTTTATAGCGGCCCTAACTTCTCCTTCGGTGATAATATCATCCAATGCTTGAGACTGAACATGTGTAAGACTGGGGAGATTCATATGACTTAGCCAATCGTCGACCTCCTCAGATCGGGTTACAATATTCTCCTTATATATAGACTCAAAAAAGACCTTAAAGGCCCTTCTAATTTCAGTATCCGATGTAAAGGAAACGTTGCCCACCTTGATTTTTGTAATATTGTTCCTGACCTGATCTGATTTAGTCTTCCACGCAAGCATTTTACCTGCACCTTCGCTATACGCAAAATGTGCTAATTTGCTTGCTTCCCATCTCTGCTGCAGTCTAAGATTCAATACTGAACCCAGATTGGCCTTCAAGGTCGCCATTTCTTTTCTATAGTTATTTATACCGGACTCATCTACCCCCGTATTACTATCGATAACACCTTAGAGATTTATTATCTTTCCCTCTATGGACAGAATTTGTTCTTTATATTGCTTCCTTTTGTGAGACACTTTCGCTGTTATAAGACCCCTTAAAAATGCTTTGAACGAGTCCCAGATGATTTTTGTTGTTGCTGAATCATTATTAATCCCAAAAAAATTGTGTGCTTCTCTTTTGAGATATAGTATGTCATCAGGTGAAGAGAGAAGTGAACGATCAAAGGACCATCTAGACGGCAATCTCTCCATTAGATAGGTTAAGTCCATTAGTACTGCAGAGTGATCTGAAAGATGTAGAGGTAAGTATTCAACGGATCTTACATGTTCAACCAGCCACCGGCTAATCAAGATAAAGTTAATCCTTGACTGGTGTTTATATATATATAATTTCGGAAAGACACTCCTTGCTGATCCCCAGACCTCTCCCTCCATATGTCCACATACCCATAAGTTTTCATTGCAGATTGCAGCACTGACCTAGATTTGGACAAAACTAAGGATTGACTATTAGGGGATTTATCCAAAGCTGGATTTAGGACAATATTAAAATCACCTGCAATATTAGTTGGCTCAGGAAAGGAGAGCAAATGTGAGAACATAGTCTCCATTGCAGTAGGATCATCCTGATTCGGCCCATAGTATCCCAAAACTGTGGTTTGAGATCCCGCTATTACCACGGAGGCTATGGCCCATCTTCCACCTGGGTCGACCTGCTGAGATATCAGCCTAGCTTTAGCTACTTTCTTGAAAATTATAGATACCCCTCTGGTATTACTAGCCTGAGTAGTAGAGACCACAAAGTCTATCCACTAATTTCTTTTAAATAAATCTATCGTCTCAGAGTTTGTTAGATGAGTCTCCTGGAGAACAATGACCTGCTGAGGTTCCGTGACAATTGTAAGTGGTGTTGTCGACTCGCACGAATATGGTCGAGTCTGGTATCTATGAACCGCAAATGACGAGTTTAGTGGGTGTACGCATTTTCGCTGTACTAGCCTAAGCCGTTCGTTTGTTTCGTGGGTTTCTTCATCTGAACCCACGGGTTCCATCTTAGATGCGGCATCCATTTTGTTTCTTGCCCTCAAGTAGCCAGCGAACGGACGCTGTCCGCTTCGCGACCCTGGGATTCCCAAACTCCTGCGGAAGACACGTGTTCCTTTGAAGGTGTCTTTATGGTGAGGGGGATGGCACTGTAAGGCAGATGGCTCCGCTCGAGACTCATCTTGCCGTGTCGGTCTATTGTCTCAGTTGTGCATTCATTAGGCACGTCCTCTTTGATGCCTGCAACTCGTGTTTCCTGATACCACCCCTTTTACACCCTCTTTGATCTGTTCACTGTCTTCATCTTCCTCTGCACCTGTTTCTGTCTCTTCCTTGATTCGTTTACAGCCGAACGGAATGCACTAATGGTGGGAAGATGTACTTTTACAGTTGGGAACTGCCAAATGCTACTGTAATTATGTTCCGGGCTCTGAATACATGAAAGCGACCCCCTATGATCTTTACGATGGGAACCAGGTTGTAATCCTTTGTGCACCATGTTATCCTATGCTCAAAAACTGTATAAGAAGAGCGATCCACAGATACAATTTGAAGCAGTCTCCCAGAACTTACACATGTTGTACTTCTCGTGACTTCTGTGTTCCCTGCAGTAATAAACCTCGAATCTTTGACGCCGAAGGAAGTGTCCCGTGTCTCTGTCATTTGTACGCCGGAACAGGTAACCCACGAAGGTTTCAGGTGTTATCCCTGGCACCGCTGGTCCTTAGAATAACCCAGTCCTTCAGTTGGCGCCCAACGTGGGGCTGCATCAGCGGTACCGGTCCAAAGCCCGACGATCGTGAGGAACTTCGTGTGAAATATCCGAGGGAAGGTGCACCCCGCTTCATCGATCCTGTTGTCGAAACAAGTGGCCCGACGACTTTTTCCCGCGAAGATTCCCGCCTCCTGACGGCTGCGATGGACTGCTGCCTTGACTGTAGACCTGTTTTGGCGCCTGGCGTAGACCTTTGGTACAGCGAGACGATAGACGGGCCTTCCTGGTGACGCCATTGATCTTTGAGTTAAGTATTTGTGGGTCGCTCCCAGAGTCCTTTGTTGTTGTGGAGGCTTAGTTGTTGCATGGTTCCATTGCATTTGTGGTTCTTGGTATTTTGTTCTTAGTTGTACTATTTGACGTCTGCAGTCGCCAAAAACCGAGGGTTTTTGCTCTTTTCGCTGGGATATAGTGTAATCCCGTAACCCTTGACGTTTGTGAAACTCGGTTAGTGTGCACGATGCCTGGCCGTAGTACTTTGTTCAGTTGCTTTATAGGTTGTGGTACGGATTCCCGGCTGGAGGACTCGTGTCCGATACCTCCGGTTGGAACTCCAACTTATGAGTTATACAGTCGACATGGTTTGGGTCCGATCACGTTCAATGAGTGTTGAGTTCGTTACACCAAAAAGGACGGTGTCCTTAGTTGGCCACCTCATGGTAGTTTTGAGGCCCCGATTTTAGATAATCTTGAAGCTAAATTGTTCCAAAGAAAAGCACGGCCGGCCATGTTTGATTCCTTTCGGTTGTGGCGTAAAGAAGCCAAGCAGAAAGAAATCAAGCAGATTAAACGTAATAAGAGAGAAGGTATTGTTACAACGGTAAGAAATGCGGAGCAGTTTCAGCGAGATAAGGAGGAAAAGGAAAAGGAAGTCTTTGATAGATTGCAGCGCATGACTGCCGATAAGTGTTACCCCGTTTTACCGACGGGTACGGATAAGAAGGAGGAAGTAGTAGAGGACCCTTTGTTGTCCTATCTCTTGAAATCACCACCCCCGTATGCACAAGGTACCGTAGTTCCTGTGGTTCCTCCTGTACCTGTTTCCCAACCTGTTCCCGTTCCTCAACCTGTTCCTGCTCCCTTACCTGCTCCTATCCCTACTGCTCCCCCGTTTGTACTTCCTCATACTCCTGCTCCTGCTGCTTCTACTGTTCTGGTTACTCCTGCTGTCCTTTCCGTTCCTGATACTTCTCTTGTTACCCCGTTGTCTTACTCTTCTACCCCATCTGCTCGACGTCGTGCCCCTTCTGTTGCTGCTAACTTCTTTTCTTCTCTTGGACCGATTCTTGAGTCCGCTGGTTCTGATGCTCCCCAAAGACGAAGTCAGCTTCCTGGTGGTAGGGAGCGTGACTCGCTATATAATATGGCGATGAGTTGGATTAGATACCCCCTTAGGAATCCTCCGCGTGTGGTGCTTGATACGTTTTCTCAATTTAACGAACCGACACAGAGGTTCGTGTTTGAGGAAATGTGCAAGCTTGTACGTGATCAAATATCAGCCGATGCGACTGACGATGTATTGGCTGCTCTCACTAATCTTCAGCTTCAGTTTCCGAGCGGAATAATGGTGGGTAGCAATGTTCGACGTGCTGTCGAGCAGTTGCTATCTTTCCGTCCTTCTATAATGCCTCGGGCATTATTTTTAGAAGACATTGAGGAACCGCTAACAGCGCCTGGTCAGTATCCTATGCGTGAAGTTCCACCAGTGTGGATGCCAGGTAACCCTGGTGGTAATCCTGCGGTTTTGCCACATTTCCAGAGAGTGTGGATACATCTTCCGTGGAAACGGTCAGAAGTTTTGCAGGTTAAGCAAACTCTGCCCGACCCTCGCAAGAATCCTGCAGGGTACTATAAAGAATTGTCGCAGCTAGTGGATACTACGATAATGAATCTTGCCGACATCGATATGCTGTTCGGCAATGTCGTACCGCAACCGGTATGGGCAAAGATTCGTCAGCAAGACCATGCAGCAGTATTAGGTGGTGACTGGGCTGCACTTAGAGCTGCAGATGATTTACAAGTCGTGGGGCTAAGCCTGACCAGCTCATTACCGATCTTCCTCAGAGAATAATTACTCTTATGAAAACGCTTATGCCAGCTATGAAGGTTAACTGGGACAAATTGTCTGCTTGCAAGCAAAAGAAGGATGAAAATGTCTCCGATTTCTTTACGAGATTTGAGGAGGCATTTATCGATCATAGTGGTCAGGATATGGGCACTGAGGGAGGTCAGAGGTTGTTCGTGGACAAATTTGTGTCTAATTTGTTGCCGGACTTAAGCAACAAGTTAAGGAATTCTGAGAGTGCGTGGGCTGTTTCCACTTCTGCTTAGATATTGGCTACGGCCCAATATTATGAGAATAGAGAGAAAGAGGAAAATGATCGAGCTGATAAAAAGACAAAAGAGCTTAAAATGAAGGTTTTGTTACAACAAGCGTATCCTCCACGTTCGAATCAGAATGATTCGCAACAGCGGAATCGATCGCAGTCTCAGTCGAATAGGTCGCAATCACGAAATGACTCCTCTTCGCAGAGATCTACGTTGGGGTACAATCAGTGTGCCTATTGTAGGGGGGAGGGTCATTTGAAATTCGATTGTCCAGTTTTGCGTGATCGAAATAGTGGCAATTCATCTAGAGGAGGCCGTAGTGGTCCTCAACAGGCCTCACGTGGTAGAGGTCGTGGTGTTCAAAATGATCATTCTAATAATTCTTCTGATTCTAATAATTGTTTTGATCAGCGTGGATCGTCGCAAGGCAGATCCGCACAGTACAATGTGGATGATTATTACGTCGATCAGGGCACTGACGACGGTAATTACTAGGACAGCCATAGACAAGGAGAGGGAGTGGTATCAGTTCCGGTTGATCAGAGAGGGCCTTACGTCGCAGTTGCCACCTCGGGCGTAGTTGAGCCTTTTCTGTTGGACACTGGTGCAGCGAAAGTTCCATCATGCATTCGAAACTCCCTGGCGCACCTTTGTCTGGCTTAACAAATGTTTCCGTTGGATTCTCTGGCGCCCCCGTTAGCAATCCGGTTTCTCGTCCTTTGCCCCTTACTATTGGGCCACGTGAGCTGAAAGCTCCCTTGATTTTGACTACTGGTTGTGGTGAAAATCTTTTGGGCCTGGATTTGCTGAAACGACTATATGCGACTTTGTATTGTTCTCCTGCGGGAGTGAAGCTTACTTTGGGTGAGAGAGTCATCTCTCCTATATACCTGTCTCTCGATAAGCTTCCACCGGAATTGAGTTCTCTTCCTGCATCTTTGTGGGCAACAGGTCCCAATGACGTGGGCCTGCTTGACGTCTCCCCTTATGTTGTTCACTTGAAATCTAATGTGCGTTTACCACGTATTCCCCAGTATCGTATCTCCCTTGATGGTGAGCGAGCGTTGTTAGCAATTATCTACGATTTGATTGAAAAAGATGTTATCGAGGAGACACGGGGAAACGTGTGTAATAGCCCTGTGCTGCCCATTCTGAAACGCACTGATCCATCCAAGCCTCTTGTTTATCGTTTTGTTATCGATTTACGGGAAGTGAATAAAATTGTGATTCCTCAGTTCCCTGTGGTGCCTGACATCACGGCTCTACTGACTCTGATTCCAGCATCTGCGTCCTGGTTCTCAGTGATCGATCTGAAGAATGCTTTCTTTAGCATTCCAATTGCTGAGGAGAGTAGGGACCTTTTCGGTTTCTCTCTTGGTGGCCGCAGCTTTAGGTTTAAACGCGCTCCTCAGGGCTACTGTGAGAGTCCGTCGATATACAGTCAAGCCTTGAAAAGCCAACTTGACGCATTTGTGTTGCCGGCTGGTGCGGCCTTGATCCAATATGTCGACGACTTATTGGTGGCTGCGCACACTCAGGACATTTGCAAAATTGCTACGGTGTTGTTATTGCAGCATCTCTGTGACTTACATCACAAGGTGTCACCTTCTAAACTGCAATATTGTTGCCAAGAAGTAACCTATCTAGGTCACTTATTGTCAAAGGAGGGAAGAAGGTTGACCCCAGAGAGAATTGCAGCGATTGCTCGAATGACTGTGCCAACAACTCAGAGAGATGTGCGTGCCTTTTTAGGTATCACGTCATACTGCAGGCAATGGATTCCAAATTTTTCGTCGCTAGCGAAACCATTGGTGGCTCTTACGTGTAAGGATGTTCCAACTCCTTTACCATGGACGGAAGACTGTCAGAAAAGTTTTTCTGAACTACGTGATGCGTTGTGTTCGGCCCCTGTGTTAGGTACTCCTGACTACAGTAAGCCGTTTACACTATACGTTCACGAGAGGGAAGGTTGTGCGTTGAGTGTTTTAACGCAACAATTCGGTGGTAAGCAGCGTCCATGTGCATATTTTTCCTCAACCTTGGACCCAGTAGCTAGAGCATTGCCGAGTTGTTTGAGAGCAACAGCGGCGGCTGCGGTGTTCATCGGACAATCTGCAGGATTGGTCATGGATAATATGCTTACGGTGATGGTTCCGCATGCAGTTGACACTCTCTTGAATCGTACGAAAACTCAACATCTGACGAGTGCAATGTTGTCTGGTTATGAGTTGACGCTTCTGGCAAGTCACATTCAAATAAAACGCTGTAATGTCCTGAATCCGGCGACTTTGTTGCCAATCAGTATGGAATCAGATGAGATAGCACCTCATGATTGCTACTTACGAACTGAGGAGGAAACAAAAGGTCGTGTTGACTTGAAAAATACTCCATTGGAAAATCCCGATGGTATCTTGTATGTGGATGGTTCGTGTTTTAAGTTGCCGAATGGTGATGTGACGATTGCGTATGCTGTGGTAACATTGAGTACGGTTGTGGAGACTGCGAGATTGAATCAGAATTCTGCTCAGGTGGCAGAGCTGATTGCCTTGACTAGAGCGTGTGTGTTGTCGAAAGGGAAACGGGTGAATGTGTTTACGGATAGCCAGTATGCGTTTGGTGTTGCTCACAGCTTTGGACGATTGTGGAGAGAGAGAGGTTTTATGACGTCACATGGTACAAAGATCCAGCATGGACAACTTGTGAATGATCTTTTGGATGCACTTACATTGCCCGAGCAGGTGGCGATTATTAAATGTAGTGCACACCGTAAGGTAACGGATGATGTTGGTCGTGGCAATGCGTTCGCTGATGAAGTTGCTAAGGAGACTGCCAGGAATCTTAGCACTAGAATGTATGTGACGAGTTCGGTAAGGTGGCCTGCAGAAACGGGTATGTGTGAGGACACTATCGAGAGTGTGAAAGCGATTCAGAACGAGGCCACCGAGTCTGAAAAGACGAAGTGGAAAGAGAGTACGGGAAAGCTGGATGCGAATGGCTGTTGGATTGATTTGTCTGAGAATAAGAGGTGGATGTTGCCGGATGCATATGTGCTGGCTGTTGTGACAATGGCACACGGTTTGTCACATATTAGCGCGAAAGGTATCTGTAAGTTGTTGTCCCCTGTATGGAAGAATGATGGTATCGCTAAGTGTGCTGAGAGATTGGTTAAGAATTGCATGATATGTATGATGTACAATCCTAGTAAGGGAACTCCTACACCCCCTGGCCATTTTGCTCCCCCTTCATGTCCCTTTGAAGTGATTCAGCTAGACTTCATCCATATGGAGCGATGCAATAACCTAAAGTACGTTTTGGTTGTGGTTTGCGCATTCTCCCGATGGATTGAAGCCTACCCTCTTGAGGACAATACTGCCCTGTCCACTGCAAAAGTCCTACTGAAGGAATACTTTCCTCGGTATGGAATGACACGAATTGTATGGTCTTATAACGGAAGTGAGTTTGTGGGAAGTGTGATGAAAAATGTGTGTAAGGGCCTTGGAATTACTCAGAAATTCCACAGCGCCAATCATCCCCAGTCAGCAGGCTTGGTTGAAGGTTATAATGGCACCCTTAAATTGAAACTAGCAAAGATTCAGGCTACGACTGGTCTCTCGTGGCCTGACGCTTTACCCTTAGCTCTTCTGTCAACCAGGGCGACCGTACACTCCCGAGTAGGGCTCAGTCCCTATGAGATTGTGTTCGGCCGCCCTGCCAATGTTTAGGGGGTCCCTAGACCCAGTGTGTTCTCTGATCTTGAGTACCCAATGTTGATCGATTATCTTCATGATCTGACTGCTAAACTGAGGTTAATTCACCAACAGGTCTTTGAAGCACTGCCGACGCAGACGGAGGGTCCAGGCCACCAGCTCCAGCCCGGAGACTGGGTGGTGACGAGGAATTTTGGCCGAAAGCGCAACCTCGAGCCTCGTTTCACCGGACCCTACCAGGTGCTCCTTGCCACGAGGACTGCTGTTCGTTTGGAGGGTCGTAAGCATTGGGTGCATGCCACCCACACCAAGAAGGTACCCATCCCTTTGCCAGCGGACTTGTGGGTGAGGAAGGGCATCGCCTCGTCTGAGGGTGAGGTTTTGCCGAACTTTGTCCCATTCAGCGACGCTCAGTTTGTTGGAGATACCTCAGTGCAGCAGAACGATATTGTTGAACATTTGTCATCACAAAACTCAAGATCTGAACAATTGACTGATCAACGGAACTCTGTTTCACCATCGGACCAACTGTTTGATGATCAGACTCGTCCTGGGAGAAGCCGATATTTTCTTCGCTCCAATATCAGAGACTAATAAACAAATATCTTTGCTTTCTCCCCTGACATCCACGTTACCCCATTATCGCTATCCAGTTTGAACACACTTGCATTATTGTGATTTTGAAAATTTTGAGTCTTTTCTTCCATATATGTGATTTTGCTTCCACAGCTAGGAGATTTTGTATATATTCTTGATTTTAAATACCTTACATCCGGGTGGACCGTAGGGCCGCACGGGTACTTCCTTCTGGTTAGTAGGTCTTGACACTAGGTCGAAGACTGTCGGTTCCTAGGAACTCCTGGGGATTGACTACTGCTACACAGAACGAAGTGCGTCAAGAACGTTGCAGACGGTTTTAGAGGATGGCTTTCTCGAAGCTGTCGAAATTGGAAAAGGCTCAGGCTCAAAGATTCGAATTGCGTAGAATTGCATATACAAAATGCTTCATGTTTCAGGTGTTCCTCTTATTCCTAACTGTTTCTTCGTTATTGGTGGGTGGGGTGTATTACATGATACAGTCATTGTTGCCTACTGCCTCACCTACCCCTTCTTCTGAACCTAAACCTACCTCCACTGTTTCTCCTCATTCCTTTCACATCTTACCCCAACACGAGCAGGTTAGACGTGCGGAATTTATGAACAATTCCTTCGTTCAGCTCCTTCATCAGCATCAGTTGGTGATGAACACTACCAACTGTTGGGTGTGTGGGTTAATGCCACATACCACCGATAAGGGAATTCCGTACTTGGTTCTTCCTTACAGTTCCCAGGGTTCAGCTCGAGCATTCCAAACGATGTTTCGTAGCGCACTAGATTCTTACCCCAATCGAGAGCCACATTCTCCACACTTTGGTCCCGGTCCGTACCATAAGTCGTTGGCAATAGCGATTGCTGATTTAGATAGGGATATCTATGATCCATCGCTTATCCCAGAGGAAGAGGTGCGAGCCTACAGGGATCTGAGTGAGGCTGAGTATAGCGTGCTAGTGGGCGATAGACAGCTCAAAAGTTCATCTCCAATATGGATCGTACCCCACCTTGGTAATTTCTGTTTGAAAGGTCGTGGCCGAAGCCCGAGAGCTCACCTTGGGGAGAGTGCTTGCTCTGAAACATATGTTTTACCAATGCTCTCTTCCCCTGTTCTTCTGACCGCCAAGGGTACGTACTTTGTCTGCTACGACCGTGCATATACGTGGTTGCCCCTTGACTTCGCGGGCACCTGTTACATTGCAAACTTGTTGCGACCAACCTTTACGGTTGCTGCAGATTATCACAAGACCAGAGTTGTGAGGGGTGTGATTAGCAAAGAGGACACTGCCGGTCAAGAGGCAGGAGACTTTTTCAAGGGTTTCTTTCCGTTTTGGGGACCTATGGTCAATAGTAGGAACCTGAGACAGTTGACTCGAGTGGTGGAATCGACTGCTAATATCACTGCCAGTGCCCTTGGCAATATCACAGCAGAGCTTCAGGCGGACAGGCTTATGACGTTACAAAATCGTATGGTTTTAGACGTTGTTTTAGCAGATCGAGGTGGAGTATGTAAGGTGATCCATTCGAGTTGTTGTATATTCATTCCATTTACAAAAGGGGGTGGTGATGAACAGAGTGCCTGAATTGAGCAGACCACTCTTACCCAGTCCAAGGATCAGGGCTTGATCCATCACCGTTATTTATCTCACTGCCCCATCCCAGCTCAGAACCTGGCTATATGCAAATCAGTCTGTCCCTGGCCCAGTGCATCATGGGAACAGGGCAGACTAAACTACCAAGCCAATTCTTTACCAGAAAGGAGACAAGCTACCGGGGACCGGTTTCTGGCATTTCAGCCGTCTTCGGCCCGGCTTGCTTGAATCCTGATGGAGCAGTGAGAAAGGGACTCATGTCTGAGTATACCCTGCCACACCTATAGTGGCCAAAATCGATTTACAAAAGGGGGTGGTGATGAACAGAGTGTCTGAATTGAGCAGACCACTCTTACCCAGTCCAAGGATCAGGGCTTGATCCATCACCGTTATTTATCTCACTGCCCCATCCCAGCTCAGAACCTGGCTATATGCAAATCAGTCTGTCCCTGGCCCAGTGCATCATGGGAACAGGGCAGACTAAACTACCAAGCCAATTCTTTACCAGAAAGGAGACAAGCTACCGGGGACCGGTTTCTGGCATTTCAGCCGTCTTCGGCCCGGCTTGCTTGAATCCTGATGGAGCAGTGAGAAAGGGACTCATGTCTGAGTATACCCTGCCACACCTATAGTGGCCAAAACCACCCCTTTTTGTAAATATTTTTGTCCACCCTAAGCGTGGAAGGGTATTCTCAGATGTGAGACCCTTGCTCATTGCACCATCAGGATTCAAGCAAACCGGGCCGAAGACGGCTGTAATGCCAGAAACCGGTCCCCGGGAGCTTGTTTCCTTCCCAGTGTAAGAATTGGCTTTTGTAGTTTGGTTTGCCCTGTTCCCATCATGCACTGGGACAGGAACAGACTAATTTGCATACAGCCAGGTTCTGAAACTGGGATGGTGCAGTGAGCTAAAAAACGGTGTTGGATCTAGCCCTGATCTCTTGACTGGGTGAGAGCTTTCTGCTTAATTCAGAGACTCTGTCCCTCACCACCCCTTTTTGTAAATATTTTTGTCCACCCTAAGCGTGGAAGGGTATTCTCAGATGTGAGACCCTTGCTCATTGCACCATCAGGATTCAAGCAAACCGGGCCGAAGACGGCTGTAATGCCAGAAACCGGTCCCCGGGAGCTTGTTTCCTTCCCAGTGTAAGAATTGGCTTTTGTAGTTTGGTTTGCCCTGTTCCCATCATGCACTGGGACAGGAACAGACTAATTTGCAAACAGCCAGGTTCTGAAACTGGGATGGTGCAGTGAGCTAAAAAACGGTGTTGGATCTAGCCCTGATCTCTTGACTGGGTGAGAGCTTTCTGCTTAATTCAGAGACTCTGTCCCTCACCACCCCTTTTTGTAAATATTTTTGTCCACCCTAAGCGTGGAAGGGTATTCTCAGATGTGAGACCCTTGCTCATTGCACCATCAGGATTCAAGCAAACCGGGCCGAAGACGGCTGTAATGCCAGAAACCGGTCCCCGGGAGCTTGTTTCCTTCCCAGTGTAAGAATTGGCTTTTGTAGTTTGGTTTGCCCTGTTCCCATCATGCACTGGGACAGGAACAGACTAATTTGCATACAGCCAGGTTCTGAAACTGGGATGGTGCAGTGAGCTAAAAAACGGTGTTGGATCTAGCCCTGATCTCTTGACTGGGTGAGAGCTTTCTGCTTAATTCAGAGACTCTGTCCCTCACCACCCCTTTTTGTAAGTATATTCATTCCAGACAACGCTCCAACTGTATATCAAGCCATCTCGAAGTTGCATAAGATCTCTGAGTCCATACACGTGGACGTAGGGGATTGGACGCTACTCGGGTGGTTTTGGGGCCTAATGTCGACTTGGGGTTGGAAGATTCTGATGATCATTGGGGTTGTTGTAGCATTCCTGTTCACGTGTTGTCTTTGTGTGCAGTGTGGTCCTGCCTTATGTGGCCTCTGTGCTACGACGTGTATAAGGCGGCCGCCTGTTACCAAGGAAGCACTGATGGATAGAATTATGTTGCAGCAGCATCTGGATGGTCTGATGAATATCGAGATCGATTATGATTCCGACTAGTGCTTGCCTACATGAGGGCAAAAGGAGTGTCTGAGGTTCCGTGACAATTGTAAGTGGTGTTGTCGACTCGCACGAATATGGTCGAGTCTGGTATCTATGAACCGCAAATGACGAGTTTAGTGGGTGTACGCATTTTCGCTGTACTAGCCTAAGCCGTTCGTTTGTTTCGTGCGTTTCTTCATCTGAACCCACGGGTTCCATCTTAGATGCAGCATCCATTTTGTTTCTTGCCCTCAAGTAGCCAGCGAACGGACGCTGTCCGCTTCGCGACCCTGGGATTCCCAAATTCCTGCGGAAGACACGTGTTCCTTTGAAGGTGTCTTTATGATGAGGGGGGTGGCACTGTAAGGCAGATGGCCCCGCTCGAGACTCATCTTGCCGTGTCGGTCTATTGTCTCAGTTGTGCATTCATTAGGCACGTCCTCTTTGATGCCTGCAACTCATGTTTCCTGATACCACCCCTTTTACACCGTCTTCGATCTGTTCACTGTCCTCATCTTCCTCTGCACCTGTTTCTGTCTCTTCCTTGATTCGTTTCCAGCCGAACGGAATGCACTAATGGTGGGAAGATGTACTTTTACAGTTGGGAACTGCCAAATGCTACTGTAATTATGTTCCGGGCTCTGAATACATGAAAGCGACCCCCTATGATCTTTACGATGGGAACCAGGTTGTAATCCTTTGTGCACCATGTTATCCTATGCTCAAAAACTGTATAAGAAGAGCGATCCACAGATACAATTTGAAGCAGTCTCCCAGAACTTACACATGTTGTACTTCTCGTGACTTCTGTGTTCCCTGCAGTTATAAACCTTGAATCTTTGACGCCGAAGGAAGTGTCCCGTGTCTCTGTCATTTGTACGCCGGAACAGGTAACCCACGAAGGTTTCAGGTGTTATCCCTGGCACCGCTGGGACTTAGAATAACCCAGTCCTTCAGTGCGCTTCCAGATCTCGTATATATTGCATGATTTTGTTTGCCCTTGGTTTGGTGCGCAGGCCAATAATGTTCCATGAGAAATATTTTATGTTAATCATCTTCAACATAGGTATCTGACAAGAAAGACAAGAAAGAGAGGCAACAAGATAAGACTAGACCGACCCATACTTGTCTAAAACTCTTTTCATAAGATTGTGATATTGCATTCTTACTATCAAGACTATTATATCTTGGCTTTTTGAGGACATTTTTACTTTTTTTCCACTCCCCACCACCTACCCTAGCTATGTGCCACCCACCCTCCCCCCTCCGATTCCCTGGAAAACCCTTGCGATATCTAACCGGTGCAATGTCCGGTTGATAGCGCCCCTCTGTGAACTCCCGGAGAGAAACCCCACCCATTTAGATGCAAAACATATAATGTATAAAGACTTGACTAATAGTGACACTGAAATAGTTATATTATTTGATATCTCTTTTGGAGAAATTATATTTTAACACTTTATGCATAAGAACTCGGAGAAGTCAAGAGGTGGCCATGGACACTAACTCATCTACTGAATCTTATAATTAAGACTTCTTATTGCTTCCCATCTGCATCAGAAGTTCATCTGCTGCCTGTACTGTTCTAATGTTGGTCATCTTATTATTATACATTATTTTCATACCAGCAGGGAATGTTAATTGAGCTGAGGCACCCGCTGCTCTAAACGCTTCCAGGCGCCTCCCAAACTCCCATTGCTTCTCCAGGGTAATTCTTGAGAGATCTGACCTTATTAAGAATGTAACCCCCTTTGCAACCACCGATTTTTGTTTTAGTGCAAGATTAAGTATTTGTTCTTTCAGAACATAAGTAGGAAAATTTACTAGAATTTTACGGGGTTTGGATATCTGGGGATTTCGTCTAAAGGGATCCCTGTGGACTCTTTGGATGTCCAATGCTATTTCTTCTATAGAGGTCTAAACTCAAGGACTCTTTTAGCAAGCCCGTTATATATTGTTTTAAGTCTGAGCCCTCTGAACCTTCAGGCACAATCAGAATTCGTAGGTTCCCCCTCCTCGCGTTGTTTTCCAAGGTCTCCATCCTTTCACTGAGCGCTTGCTCCTCTCTAGAAAGCGTCTGAATATCTACTTTTGCCTGGTCCAGATAGACAGAGAGTGTTCCTGTAGTCTCCTCCAGGACTCCCGTTCTTATAGCTAGTCCCTCGATTTTATTTAAAGGGATTCACAGTAGCTTCTTATTTCAGCTTGATGAGCAGCTAGATTTGCTGAAGACTCCGCAAAGCCCTTCCTTATTTCTAACGTGAGAGCTGAAAACATGCCTAGTATAGTCGCTGGTGTTATTTCATCATTAGCTGCAAACTTGGATTGATCCGTGAGGGAGTCTAAAGAATATTCAATTTGATTGAAAAGATCTCCCCCCACTGCTCCGGCTTCTTCATTTGAACTGCCAGGGGGAACCTCAATGTCAGACAAATCTTCTGAATCTTGTAATATGGGAACTGGTACAGGTACCGACTCCACCCGGGCTAGAGAAGATTGTGAGCCTGACCCTTTTTCGTTATCCCCGTCTCCTTCTCCTTCTCCTAAGCTTAGTTCTCTAGCTTCAGGTTCTATACCCCCTTCTTCTGTTCTTTGATCAATGACCTCTATTGCGTCTATAGGGTCAGAGTCCTGTACAAGAGAAATCTTATTGATTTGGGGAGAAGTTTCCACTTCAGAACCGGCTAACATGGCGTGATCCCCTGGTAGATGTAGTATTTGGGGTATGACTTTGAAGTAGGATCGTAAGGAAGGGGTGATCCTAGCTTTTTTCTCAGGTATGATGTTCTGCGTTTTAGTTTTTGTCTTAATTTTGGACTTCGAGCCGTATTTGTTGCCTCTTTCTTTGACCTCTGTGTTTAAGTAAGAGGAGGATTTTTTATCTTCAGCTGCTACGGTATGGTCACCCACTCCACTAGGTGAGCCTAATATCTCAACCTTATCCTCTAGCAATGCACCTTTCTTCTTCCGCCCTCTTTTGCTGGTAACTTTAGTTTTACTGAGAGGGGGCTGTGTTTTTGCAGTGGATTCAGAAGCGACTACTACTTTTATTGGCCCCTCTTGACCTGCCAAAGTTGTAGTATGGGGATCAGAAAAAACTAAAATCCCCTTGTCCCCCCCCTCCGCAATATCCGCCACCGCAGATAATGAAGGTGCAGCTATATGTATTGGCTGTATACCCGGCTGTTTAGATACAAGTTCTGGGGCGCTACGCAGGATTTTGTCAGAGGAACTGCGTGGTATGGCTGCCCCAGACTTCTAAGTAACCTCCCTCTCCTCAGCTCCAGCGCGGCTAACTGTAAACGGAGTAACGGTGGTTGTAGTAGCTGAGGATATTTAAACACACCAGTTGACTCCTGTGAATGTGGCTGCAAACACCTCCCAGGGAGATCACAATAGTGTATGGGGGGCCTCTGTTTCCCAAATAAAAGGCCTACCGCTCCTTTAAGGGCTTCCTCTGCAAAATTTAAATACAGTTCACTTATCTCGCTCTGTGGACACTGCCAAAGCCCCCGCTCCTGCTGCTGGAAAATCGCCGAATTCCTCGGCGAAGCAACACTGCACCCTCTCAAGCAGCCGCAGGACAAGACCAAGCAGAGTTCAGGGCTGGCAAACAGCCGACAGCAGCCCGCGTTCACCCCTCCCTCAGCCACCGCTCCGCACTCGAACAGAAAGCGGACTGACGGCGACTCGGACTCGATGCGATGGAACAGCATCCCCCGCCACAAAGACCCTCGGTACAGCGAGAAAGTCGGCCCGTTAAGTCAGGGCTCAGCTCCCCATCTATCGTGAGTGTCCAGACGCAATCTTCTATGGTGATTTAGCTGATGTGGAAATCCTGACCGGGAGCTCATTACGGAGCACTGCGACCGCTTAACCAGCGGCCGCCATGTTTTCCATCCATAAATATTGAGCTGAGCAAAAAAAAATGTTAATGGGAATGTGAATATACAGAAGGAGAGAGCAAATTTGAAAAGGAAGGAGAGGCCCCCCAAAAGTGTTACTACTGGACCAGGAAAGAATAGTATGTATAGTAATAGAAGGCAAAACCAATTTAGGGACATTCGTAGACAAATGTTTTGCAATAGGTTAGTTTTAAATTTGTTAAAAAATATAAAGAAAGGTAAACAGAGAGCTGCTTTCTACAAGAAAAAGAAAAGTGTAGAGAAGATTGTTGATCAGGCTTTCGAAGTTAAGAAAAAATTATTTATTTTAGTAATCAATAGAATTAGGATACTTAACAAGGCAATTGATGTTTTCAAATCGAACAGTATATGGAAAAGAATAACTAATCGGACTAATTTTTGTGAAGTATTTTCTGAGAATGGATGCATAGTTCAAGTTCTGAGCCATTTTTTAATGAGGAGAGTTACTTCCAGGAGAATGATTTGGTGCATGCAGTTGACACCAGTGGTCGAGCATATGAGGTGAAAGACGGTTGTCCGATGGGAAAAGAGAAACTTGTGTCTAGAGATGCAGAAGAGGTGTTAGCTGATGAAGTTTTAGGGTGACGTACTAAGGGTCCAGTGTACACATGGAAGTGTAGTAGTATTTGTAGTGTGCGACAGGATTCAATCGATTTGCTTCGTAATTTCTTACGTACATATAGTAATAAAAGTGTAAAACAGAAAATGAAGATGTTGCAAGAGTTAGATCTTTGCAGAGTGAGAGAAAACACAGGTTTGCATGGGCATTCACTGGCTTGCCTTTCTAGAAAAGTAGTCAGAGTGTTTTTCATCATTTTAGGATGTTAGCAGTCATCATAATAAAGTGAGGAAATTAGTGAGAAGGTTGTATTATGCAAAAAGTCCAGCACTTAAGCCTAAACAGTTAAACAGTGCTCTTTTGTATGGATCTGAATTAGATGTGAAGAGCATTTGTGAAGAAATTGAGTTTTGTTATTTTGGGGACAAAGAGGACAGTTTAGAAATAGATATAGTAATAGATGGTAATGTGGAAGACAATGTACAGATTTTAAGTACAGAAAAGGTGAAATCAAGTGAAAAGCATAATTTTACTTGTGTGTGTTGTCGACGGACTCATTATAAGATTCAGACTAGGTAAGTTGATTTATGTACAAAAAGTGAAATGGAAAACAATAGTGAATGGAAGGATTTTGTAACTTATTTGTTGGTGGAGAATTCTTTTGATTTGAGTTCTGATCAGCGTATTTGTAATTATTGTTTTAAAAAATTAAATTAAAACAGAATGCCTGTTAGAGCTGTTCATAATAATCTTCAGTTGGTAGATATTCCTTCTGAATTGATGGATTTACATACTTATGAATCTATTTTGATTCAATGTGTAAATCCTTTTCAGGCTATTGTTCACATGGAGCCTAAGATAGGAAAATTGCCTCCTTCAGATTTACAAAGAGGATTAAAGGGAAGAGTTTTTTATTTGCCTCTAGATGTCAAGAAAAATATTGATACAATTGGCGTAGAAAGAGTAGAAGAGGATCCTCTGGTTATTCTAGTTAATGGGGTTCCGACAAAGAGTAAGAAAATCTGGCAAGATTTAGTGGATGTTAGGAAAGTCAAAAAGGCAAAGTTGTATTTGGACAAAAACGATGAGTACTACAAACATGTATGTGTTGGAGCAGAGGAAACAGCTACATAAGAAGACTGTGATTGTTCAGTCGGCCAAATTGAAAAAGTTGATGTGTCTAGAAGTGAATAAATATATGAACATTATACTGTTCATCCTTTGCATTCCAAAGAAGTAATGGTGAATGCAATTGACTTGTTTCACATGAAAGCAGCTAAAGGAAGTCCCATTAGTGTATGGGAAGAAAGTTTGGAAGCTCGTTGTTTTCCACAGTTATTTCCAACAGGTCGAGGTGGACGATATGACGATCGACCAGTTCAAATTCCTGCAGCTGAATACCGGACTTTAAGATTATATGCTGAAGATCCAAGGTTTCGTCAATGCATTCCGTATTTGTTTCATCTACTGTATGAAAGTGACTTGTCTGGGCTTTCTTATGCAGTTAATCATATACTGAAAAGTGGAGCACATCTGCAAAATGTTTCGGCGAGGGACTTTATGGAGAAAGTCAATCTGCAAGACAGTATTTTGGAATCTCAGCTAATCAATCTCATGGCATGTCAGCGTGGTACAAATGAGTATTGGTTCCGGCGTCATGGGGAATTGAAATGTATGCTAAAAAACTTAGGAACTCCTACATGGATCCTCAGTCTTAGCTGTGCTGAGTATGCATGGGACGACTTACTTCAATTTTACGAGAGGCAAATGGAAACATACAGAATATAGAATTCAAAACACCTGGAGAACTGTGTTCTTTGGATCCAGTGAATGTATGCAGATATTTCAATCATAGATTTGAAGCTATGATGTATTTTATTACCAACAAAAAAAATCCTCCCCTTGGAGAGGTTTTGGATTTATTTTGGAGGAAGGAGTATCAAGCGAGAGGTGCTCCTCACATACATATGTTGTTATGGATTAAAGATGCACCCAAATTTGGAACTGATTCGGATGACACAGTGATGAGTTTCATTGAAGAGTATTCAACATGTGCTGTTCCGAAAACTACTGAAGAAAACAATTTAAGGCAACAAGTTTTACGCTTTCAATCCCATCGTTGTGGAAAGTGCTGTCGTCGAAAATTCAGAAACAAGGACAAGTTCTACACAAAATGTCGTTTCGCGTTTCCATGACCAGTGATTTCTAAAGGAAGAGTAAATAATTTGATGTCTTCTCTGCGACATACTGTGACGAGGAAATCACCAAAAAATACATACAATTTAAAAAGAAACGAAGAGTCCAAGTATATTAACGACTACAAACCAGTGAATGCTAACATGAAAATTCAGATCGTTGCTGACAACTCTATTGCAGTGGCTCGATATGTGACGTCTTACATCACAAAAAAAGAAAAGACAGAACTGAAGGAAATGTGGGAGGACTTTTCACATGAAAAGAGTATAAGTAAAAAATGATACAGTTTCAGTCTGAAGATGTTGTCGCATCGAGAAATTGGAGCATATGAATGTTCTAATCGGTTATCATCAGCAAGTCTCTATGCCAAATCTAGAACAATCATTTGGGTGAGTCTAGGTCTTGCTGCAACACGAAACCGAGTTTTGAAATCTGTACAAGAAATTGAGTATTTGGCGGAGAAAGAACCAAACAGTACAGATATTTTGAAGACAAACATGTTGGATACATACTATCCAAATAGAAGTACTCACCTTGAGAACAGTTGTTTGTATGAAGTTCTGCAAAACTATAGTTATAAGAGGAACATCACAGAAGATATCAATAATGGAAACTATGCTGTCATTGGGTATGAAGGATGTCTAGTGAAGCAGAGAAAAGGCCATTTGATAAATCATCGAAAATTGAGTTGCGAATCTCCAGACAAAAGAGAATTTTACTATTTAGCTCTTTTGCAACTCTTTAAGCCATGGCGTACAGAAGAGGAACTACTTGGAGATTTTCTCTGTTACGAAGATTCTTTTAATGCAACCAAGGATACCATAGAATGTCCTGTTTTTCCAAATTATCTACAAATGTTGAACGAAGAAATAGAGCAAGAAGCCACAATTGCTGAAGAGATTGCTAGAGACAGTTTTCAAGACAGTCAGAGTTCTACTTCATTGAGTCAGGATCCACTAGGAGTGTGGTAAATAAAATTACCTGGACTATTTTTCTATACATTAAATGACAATAAGAATAGCTCAATAAATGAGAGGCAGAGTCCGTGGTATCTGAGTCATACGGGCTTTAATTAAGTGGCTCGAGTCACTGGACATCGCGTTCCATCACCACTAAGGTTCAGGAAGGGATATTCAACATTTTATTAACATCACACAATATATATAGTAAAACTGAACAGTTGCATTGAATACAGTAGGCGTAACAAGTGAAAAGAAGAGAGATAAGAACATATGGGCGTAAAAGAAGGCGTGTACAGGGCGTACACGGAGGTGTGTGCTAGATACGTCACAGAAGTGTCATAGGTGGGTGGATGCATAGAGAAAATCTGCAGGGTCAGCAGAAACTTTTACCATACATGCGCGCGCAACTGAACATGACATGGTATTGACGTGTAACTGGGGAGAGCTGGGGGCTTGACTTTAGCACTAGTAGAGGAGACTGATGTCTGGGATGTCAGAACGACCTGCACCTATAACATATCTGATATCTTGTGTTTGGAGGATGTGTTGTCTGAAGTAAAAGGTCTCTCGGGCAGAGGCCGTTCATCACTGAATGCTAGTGGGTGCATACGTGTCTTCGTGCAATGCGCGGGGCCATGGGCCCACTATGGCAACGGGTGCAGTAAATTACTTGTAAGGAGACAGGAAGGCCGGGCCCTTTGCTCTGCAGCCGGGAATATGTTTACCTATTTCACTAGACTGGAATGTGTTTTTGCGGAGGCTGAGCAGATAACTGTAGGCGAAATACCGTCTTGGCAGGCAGGCCAGGCTGAGCCGGGCACCGCTTGCCGGGGCAGGAAGTAAGGTAGAGGTCAGGGATGCATACCTAAACTGCAGCTTTCTGAGACAGAAGAGGTTCGGAGCCAGAATTCAGGGCCTGGCTCGGCTGAGCCAGAAAACGTGTGCTTCTCGATGTTAAAACGTATACCATGTAAATGCATTGGCAACGTAGGCTTTAAGGCTGAATTATCGTTTCATTCATGGAGTATCTGGTAGATGACATGTTAACGTTGGACGCAAATGCATATGCGTCTTCATTTTCGGCCATGGAGGGAAAATGCATGGATGTCATGCACATACATTGAACGTTGGGGTACACGATAGGGGACATACTTGGTCATGTAAAATTCAATTTTCCTCATTCCCTCCTTGTCCCCTACGTTCCCTTCAGGATATATCTATCTTTATGAGACCATCTATCTGTTCATATAGCATCATTTGCTCGTCTTTTTTCATTCGAGCACGAGAACGTGAACGTGGATGGGGAATACAAGCCGTGGCGCACAAGCCGCAAATCGCTGGGCCACATTGTAGACAGAGACAACAACTGAATACTATGAGCAGTATTATTCCGAGGAATGACAGTACTTTCCATCCCCATGCTGATATCACACTCCAGAGCCAACCGGACCAAGTCCAGGTGCCTGGATTCTGGTGTATCTGGTGAGCTATCTTATGAAGCCTCCTTATTGCAGAATATAATGACAGCGCGTTATTAGGAATGAAAATACAACAACTGGAGCCGATCACTCTACAAGCTCCGCCCCTATCGGCCAGGATGACGTCAAGGACAAGGCGGTTCTGAAGTACAACAAGTCTCATAGCAGACTGCTCTTCTGTTAAGTTACCTAGGGCAGAAGTAGTCTCATTCACTACTGCTTCAAGGGTTCTGGTTAATTTGCGTATCAGTTTACTGTTTTGGACAGGACCTACAAAGAAAAAGAATCCTTTATTGAAATCTGTATATTGCTCCTACGCTATCTCAGTCTGATCGACAATCGGGGACTCAATCTCCCTCCTATGTCTGACATGCACAAGATGGGTATTTCGGTGATAATCGGATGGGGCTAGAAAAACTGGTGGCAGTAGGAATGCAATATAGCATGTTCCATCCCAATCTAAGGGCAAACGTACATAAGCTGTCTGACCACAAATAAAATAGGAATGACGGGAAGCTTTGAAAGTAGACTTTCCTTTATCACTGAATTCGACCACAGTAGTACAATCACTTTGTCCTAGGTGTACTGAACCATTCTTTCTAACACATAATTCACCTTTCACTGGTAAAACTGTTATAAACGGCAAGTCTGAATTAGTCTCGGACTGAACGTTCAGAATCATGAGGTTAAGGGAAAAATTACCTAAATCATACACTTCATTTTCTAGATCGGTCCCTGTCCTTTGGGGAAGACCATCCTTGTCTGGGAAACAGGCTTTATTCATAACTGTGTTCAGATCTCCCCATATCCAATTGCTCTGGGAAACTGTGGACTTACTGCCTAATGAGGACATTAATGCAAACCATGCTCCGCACGAACCATTGTGTGAAAACGGATAAGGAAAGAGGGGCAGAGCTCCCTTCATTTTCAGGTAAGGGGGGAGTCGGCCACATACCCAGCAATTCGTGACATTGCTGGTCTGGTGAGAATGGTGTAACATACGGATAAAAGTAATGTTGCGCAGTGCAAGTCGATAGGATAGTTCGTGAGGGGGCAGGTCACTGAAAGTGTGCTCTAAGGTGTCATTAAAGGAAGGATGTACATGTGAACCAAGCGGAGGAAAGAATACATGTAACGTCCAGCTTATACATATGATCGTAAGACTCAGAAAAAAACATAAAAAGCAATGTAACGATGCATCTGCTTCGTAGATTTTTACAATATTTCTTTTTCATTATTTCCTGTCTATCTATCTCACTATGTGGGTCTATCTTATACATGTCAGAAACCTGTCTAACCGCTTCACCCGAGGGGGACTTAAACAATTAAACGCTGTCTGACTTACTAGACCTTAATTTGGCTTTGTACTCCTGCTGCGGAGTTTTCTCTAACAGAGGGAGTTTAGTGTCAGTATCAGAATCTGGGCAGTCCTTGGGAAATGTCTCTGGACACAGTCCATGGAATTTTTTGATGTGGCTGGAGTGGAGCCAGCCTTTTCGTCCCTCCACCTTTACTGCGGTCCTCGTGGTTATCAACACCAGTTTCGGTTCCCGCCACCTGGGCTCCAGAGGGCTCGAGCGGTCAAAGTTCCGTATATACACAAGGTCCCCCGGAACGATTTCATGCGGTTTCACTTGGGTGTTGTCCGGGAAAGCAGCCGCGACCTGTGAACGACAAGAGAGTAGTGCAGACATCAAGGAAGCCAGGTAATCTGTCAGCATATTACTATCAACATCGGTGATCTTACGTGGCATAGGCGTACCCCACATATTTGGGGGACGACCGAAGACAATCTCATATGGAGACAATCCGGTTCTGGAATGAGCTACCATACGCATGTAAAAGAGGACAACCGGCAGGGCTACCATCCAATCTACACCTTTTTCTGCACAGACTTTCGCTAAACGTGTTTTCAGAGTCTGATTGTGTCGCTCCACGAGGCCTGCTGCCTCGGGGTGTCGTACGCAGTGAAATTTCCACTGGTACCCTAACAGGAGTGATACCTGTTTCATGAGTTCGGACGAGAATGGCTGTCCATTATCTGAGTACACGACACAGGGCAAACCGTATCGCGCGAAAAATTCAAAAACCAACTGCTTGGCAGTGGTTACGGCAGTGTAATCTGAGACTGGATAAGCTTCTGTCCATCTGGATAGGGCACATACAACTACGAGGACATACTTAAATCCTTCACATCGATCCATCTGGATATAATCCATCTGGAGGACTTCAAAAGGGTGGTCAGGAGGATGAAATCCACCTTGTTCCACGGGAATGCCTTTGCCTGGATTGAACTGACAACAGATCATGCAGGTACACACTTTCTGTTTTGCTGCTGCACGTAAATGTTTGTTGAACCAAAGGTTCTGTATGCTGTCTAACATGGCTTTTTCTCCTAAATGTGCTGGACTATGTGCTGTATTAATGATAACTTGAACCATAGAGTCGGGGAGAAACCATGTGGCTTTCCCCTTTGTCATCCATCCCTGATCTGTCTGGACCCCTCCTTGTTCAGTCCATTTCTTGATTTCGTCTGGAGTAGCATGTGTCTGTATGTCTAGTACATCTTGTGTGGGATCCCTGACTGTCATGCAATGCGTCAGTGATGGTACTTCTGTCTTTGTAGTGTCAGCTGGAATATCTGGAGTCTGAGCTGTAAGCTTGGCTGTTCGATCTGCCAGGTCGTTACCCTGGGAAATGGTATCAGTAACTTTCGTATGTGCTTTGCACTTCATGATAGCTATGGCTGTAGGCAAGTGTATTGCTTCTAACAGAGCTTGAATGAGGGGACCATGCTGTATCTTGGCTCCATGAGAGGTCATAAAACCTCTCTCTTGCCAGAGGACTCCGAAGTCGTGAACGACTCCGAATGCATAACGTGAATCTGTATATATGTTTACTTTCAGGTTCTTGGCTCGTATGCAGGCTTGGGTCAGAGCGATGAGCTCTGCTGCTTGGGCAGACAGGGTGTCAATACGATGTGTTTCTATGACTTTAGTTTCAGTGGTCACTGCATATGCGGCCACTAACTCTCCTGTACTTGTTCTCATACATGAACCATCCACATAAAGTGTCAGGTCTGGGTCGGTTAATGCAATGTCTGTCAAGTCTTGTCTTGGCTTCGTCATGGTGGTAATGACTTCCACACAGCCATGTGGTGTAAGGTCTGCTGTAATCGAGGGTAACAGTGTAGCAGGGTTTAATATGTTGCAACGTCTGATCTCTATGTGTGGCTGAAACAGTGTCAATTCATATCCTGTCAATCGTGCTATGGTCAAGTGCTGAGTCTGTGTCCTGTTTAAGAGTACTTCCACAGAATGTGGAACCTGTACTGTCAGGGGATGTCCTAACACTATGGAATCGCTTTGTCTGATAGCTAAAGCTGTTGCTGCAACTGATTTGAGGCACGTAGGCAAGGCCTGGGATACTGGATCCAATGTACTAGAAAAATAAGCACAAGGCTTGTGTGATCCTGCTTGATTTGGTGTGAGAACAGATAATGCTGTACCATCGCGTTCAGTGACAAAAAGTGTAAAAGGTTTTCTGTAACATGGTGTCGCTAAAACAGGTGCTTGACATAGAGCTTTCTTCAATTCGTCAAAAGCAAGTGTATGTTCCTGGGTCCAAGGGAGGACAGTCGAAGTCGCTGCCTCCTGTGTTGTCAACTGTATGAGTGGTTTGGCTAGATATGCATACTGGGGAATCCATTGTCTACAGTAAGAAGTGAGGCCAATGAAGGTCCGTACTTCCTTTTGTGTCTTGGGTTGTGGAAGATGTGCAATTAACTGAATACGGTCAGGTGTCAACTGTCTACCCCTCTTGGACAGCAAGTGTCCAAGGTAAACCACTTGCTGGGCACAGAATTGTAGCTTCGAAGGGGATACCTTATGCCCCTTCTCGGCCAGAAAATACAAGACTGTCAGTGATGCACGTTCGCAATCACGTTCTGTTCGGGCTGTGATCAATAGATCATCAACGTACTGGAGCAGGGCAGTGTCAGTAGGCATGTGAATACTGTCTAGTTGTCTTTTCAGTGCTTGGCTGTAAATACTAGGGCTTTCTGTGAACCCTTGAGGAGCACGTGCAAATTTGAAGCTTCGGCCATTTAAACAGAATCCGAAAAGATACTGGCTTTCCGGATGGATGGGGACACTAAAGAAGGCGTTCTTGAGATCGATTACAGTGAAGAACGCAGCTTCGGAATCAATGGCAGTCAATAGAGAGGAAATATCTGGGACCACTGGATACTGGGGTATGATGCATTTGTTTAGTTCTCGAAGGTCGATCACCAGTCTGTAGACCGGAGGTGCATTTGGGTCAGTTCGTTTAAGAATCGGAATGATAGGAGAATTACATACATTGGAGTCAGTTTCTACAACCACTCCTTGAGCAATGAGTTCGTCAATAATTTTCAGTAAGGCCGCTACAGCCTCAAATGGTAACTTGTATTGTCGGATTCGGGGCAGTACAATTCCTTGTTTCAGAGTGACACGGTATGGTGTAACGTGCATGCAACCTACATCAGTGGGACCTTGCGCCCATAAATGCTGTGGTACATTCTGTAATCTTGGATCAAAATCTCTTAATACATAATGTCCTTTAAAATCACGTAAAAACAATCTCACTCCTTCCGGAGAACAACAAATCACTGCTCCTAGTTCCTTCAATGTTTTTATACCAAGCAAGTTTTCTGGACATGATTTCGTAAGTAACAAGTCTGTAGTGCGGGACAATGGACCAACTTCTAGGGAAACTGGTTTTGACACTTCGTTAACAATAGGCTTTCCTGAAAATCCCAGGGATACATTTCTTGAGCCTGAGAGGGGTGCCCCTGGAACCTCGTCATGACTGATGGTAGTTCTGCTTGCCCCCGTGTCAATCAAAAATTTTCTGTCTTTCCCTAATACCTGACTATGTACATAGGGACCCTCTTGATCTACAGGAACCTCGATAAGGGGCAAGCCAACCTCCCTCTCTAGGCTGTTTCATGAATACTGTTGATAATCTGGATAATCTGACTGTGCATACTGGTACATTTGCTGTGTAACCTGTTGTGTGGCAGCTATGGGCTGGGGTACGGCTACTGTCTGTTGTGCGTTCTGAGGAGGTTGCGTGTTCTGCGGAACATGTTCCTGTCTAGGAGGACGCGGTCTTTCTTTTGTCTTACCGGTAGCTATATTGTGTTTCAGAACGGCACATTCATTTATATAGTGACCTGGCTGTTTACAGTAATTACATGTCCCTTTTACAGGAGCTGCAGAATGACTGGTCGGTGGCGTACCCCTCTTCTGACTATCAGCTGGGACAGACTGCGCAACTAGTACTTTCATTTTCGTGTCTTTCATGCGTCTCTTTTCATGTTCTTGTTCCTCTCTAAGTCGGTTCTGGTGGTACTGTAAGATTTGTAACATTTGGGAAGGGGTGTTAGCTTGCCAGGTACTCTCAACCTTCAGTACTCGATTTTTAACTTGGGGTAAGGAATTCTCTACTAATTTGGTCACAAAAAGATGTGGGTATGATTCACTACTTGTTTTTAGCCCGCTATTAATGATAAAACATTTCTCGAATCTGGAATAAAAATCACTAGTGTCTTCGTCTTGTTTCTGTTTACAAGCTGAGATCGCGTCCCAGTCTTCCTTTTTAGTAGCTAGTAATCTTGGCAAAACCTGTATTAATAACTCGGGCAATGCTCTGGCTTTTTCCCCGAGACCAGTACCAGGGATTCGTGTGTTATCTTTGTCTTCTAATTCTGCCCAATCAATCTTTTTCTCTCCCACCTCCCATTCTTTTTCTTTAAGTTTTTCGTAAATGCCTGCTGGCAACAGTACCTTTAACATTTTAATGATATCGGGATACGTATACTCTCCCATGCGGAGCATATCTTTTAATTCACGGTGGAACCCTCCTGGATCTTTATCGTGACAGGGCACTAGTTTTTTCATTTCCAATAGTTCTATTTTCATTAAGGGGGTGTAAACAAATACTCTTTCGAGCTCACCACCCGTTGTCCGTACGGGATGAACTTCTCGTAAGGGATTCTGTCTGTCTATGTAAAATGTTTTCCTTACTGGGGGTGGAACAGGAACGAAATGTGGAGTCAGGAAAGTCCTGTATTTGTGTCGTTGTTCTAGAATGACATTAACTAAATCGGTACCTAGACCTGTCCATCTATTTAGGAGTAACTCTTCCAATACATTATATAGGGGACCTGGATCAGAATGCTGACTTTCGTACAGTGTAATGAGATGTTGGATCATGTACATACCAACTAGTCGCTGTTCGTCTGGGGAAAGATTCAAAAATGTTTGGGCCACTACGTCATCTTTATATATGGTAGGATTACTAGCCCATTGAACTGCTGATCGGGCTAGTTCCTGTTCATGCATGGTACTAAGCTCACTGTAACCTATGCGTTGTTTCAGTACTTTATCCGTGGCTTGGAATAGATGCTCAAGAGAACATTGTTCTGGTATGGGAGGAAGAAAACTTTTCTTTCATTCTAGGCGTATGGGTTTGTCAAAGGGTCTCGCCCTACCTACGTATGCTATTCTATCTGGGTTCTCAGTTGTTATATCATCGTCTTCTGAGGCTTCATCCTCTTTCTCGGTTTCGTTCTCGATGGCACGTTCTTTCTCACGTATTTCTTGAATTTCCTTACGGATTTTCCTGTACATTGACTCTATACTAGTCTGTTTATCATGCTTTCCGACTGCTATGTTATCACTCCAATTTAACATACGTTTAGTTACTTCTCTGTGTGGTTGATCTTGTTCCCTGATCAAACAGTTTATCAAGAACTGTAAAAGCAAACGCTGAGTTTCCACCTTTCTGTGTACCATGGCCTCCTGGATACTTTCTGGTCCCTCCCCCGTTCTAATGAAGTGATATATCTTGTCTAATTTCTCTCTCATGCCTGGTAAAGTGATCAGATAATCTGTAACGCGCCTTAATCGTAGTGAGTGTAAGACCAATGAATCCTCACCCGGTACTGGATCATATATACAATCAGTAAGGTTCTTTCTAAGGGTTGCGTATGTTGCCTTTGGCGTTCGTTCTAGTACTAAATCTCGTAATGATATTCGTTTTACTTGAGGAGGGGTAGAGAAACCCCCTCCCGCGGCTCCTAGATGTGAGCCACCAGGGCTTGCAGGAAGTGTTGGTGCTGGTAAAGTAGGTGTAGGTAAAGTAGGTTGGTCCTGGGTTACAGGTAGAGTAAAAGGATTGCCAGGACCAGTGGCAGGAGGAACAGTAGGGGGAATCGTGCCATTAACAGGGTTGTGTGGTTGAACATTTGGGGGAGGATTAGTATTTGCATATTCTGGGACAGTGTCGTCTAAGTAGGAAGAAAGGAAAATTTCCGCTGCGGTCTGTGTATGACGTAGCTTAGTCGGGACCAATGGTGGCGGCAAGTTAAAGGGTACTTCCGGGGTCGCCTTAGGCAGGCCCTCGGCGAGAAGGGGATACATGCCTTTAATATGGGCATTTCTTTGTCTGTCTAATTGTTCTGCTCTAACTCGTTCACCTTCTTCTAGTAATTCTTTTTCTTGGGCTTTTTCCGATGATTCTCTATTTCTCTCTGCTTGTCTGAATTCTTTCTCTGTTCTTCTATGCGCTTCTTTACGCCACAATTCTATGGCATCTTTCTGGGATTGTCTGGCTTTCTTTTTCCACAATGCTTCTTCTACTCTCATGATGCAATCGGCATCCCATGTCCCTGATACAGGCCATTTATATTTCTCATTCAGATCTTTGGTGTAGTCCACCCATAAGTCTAAGTACAGTATAGCATCTAAGCCATGCTTGTGGTACATAAAGTGTCCGGGAGTGTCCCTAGGCGGGACGGGAACTGCTTCTTCGAGTATCCCTTTCCTGGTTCCTATCTGACGTAATTTCGAAAACAGCGGCATATTTAAACTTACTTGAACGTGAACACAATAAATACAGTAATGAATTGCAAACAATCATTCATACCACGACATTAGACACATTAAAAACATTTCGAATAGATACTATCTGGTACATAGAAAAACACAATACTGAAAATCTCGAGAAACAATACTAGAATTCTGAATTACTGGATGCACTGCTAAAACAGTACAAACATACCGGTCCTATAAAGAGACACGTCATACCGTATCCACCTAAGTGAACACGTCTGGACCGGGTCTGCGTACCCAGACCCGTCTTGACCGGGCACAAATTAATGAACCCGTCTAGATGCATTCCCAACAACGGTACTCACCGGGAAGCAAAACTGAAGGCCTCGGAAACTCGACACTGGACTGGACTGGACTGCTACGGCGTCTGGCTGCTGCTACGCACTACGCATGCGCTTCGGAACAGGTGGGCCTCCAGATACCTCGGACCTTGCTCTCTCGGCTTGGGCTCTGGTCGGGACTCTCCGCATTCCTCACCGCCTCGTCTGGATGCTGGACCGCAGTCTCCGTCTCCTCCGTGGGCCTGAGGGAATTAGCAGGAAAACCCGCGAGTGTGCACGGAGGGGGTCCGTCACGGCTGTAGAAGGGGTCAGGGGCCTGCGTTACATCGCCGGCGCGTGGGGAAGGGGAGGTGTCCCTATTCGGGCGCCAGATTATGTGGTAAATAAAATTACCGGGACTATTTTTCTATACATTAAATGACAATAAGAATAGCTCAATAAATGAGAGGCAGAGTCCGTGGTATCTGAGTCATACGGGCTTTAATTAAGTGGCTCGAGTCACTGGACATCGGGTTCCATCACCACTAAGGTTCAGGAAGGGATATTCAACATTTTATTAACATCACACAATATATATAGTAAAACTGAACAGTTGCATTGAATACAGTAGGCGTAACAAGTGAAAAGAAGAGAGATAAGAACATGTGGGCGTAAAAGAAGGCGTGTACAGGGCGTACACGGAGGTGTGTGCTAGATACGTCACAGAAGTGTCATAGGTGGGTGGATGCATAGAGAAAATCTGCAGGGTCAGCAGAAACCTTTACCATACATGCGCGCGCAACTGAGCATGACGTGGTATTGACGTGTAACTGGGGAGAGCTGGGGGCTTGACTTTAGCACTAGTAGAGGAGACTGATGTCTGGGATGTCAGAACGACCTGCACCTATAACATATCTGATATCTTGTGTTTGGAGGATGTGTTGTCTGAAGTAAAAGGTCTCTCGGGCAGAGGCCGTTTATCACTGAATGCTAGTGGGTACATACGTGTCTTCGTGCAATGCGCGGGGCCATGGGCCCACTATGGCAACGGGTGCAGTAAATTACTTGTAAGGAGACAGGAAGGCCGGGCCCTTTGCTCTGCAGCCGGGAATATGTTTACCTATTTCACTAGACTGGAATGTGTTTTTGCGGAGGCTGAGCAGATAACTGTAGGCGAAATACCGTCTTGGCAGGCAGGCCAGGCTGAGCCGGGCACCGCTTGCCGGGGCAGGAAGTAAGGTAGAGGTCAGGGATGCATACCTAAACTGCAGCTTTCTGAGACAGAAGAGGTTCGGAACCAGAATTCAGGGCCTGGCTCGGCTGAGCCAGAAAACGTGTGCTTCTCGATGTTAAAACGTATACCATGTAAATGCATTGGCAACGTAGGCTTTAAGGCTGAATTATCGTTTCATTCATGGAGGATCTGGTAGATGACATGTTAATGTTGGACGCAAATGCATATGCGTCTTCATTTTCGGCCATGGAGGGAAAATGCATGGATGTCATGCACATACATTGAACGTTGGGGTACACGATAGGGGACATACTTGGTGATGTAAAATTAAATTTTCCTCAGGAGTACCAATTATCCAAAATGAAGCTGCCACTGCCATGGATGAGGTGGAAAGAGCTATGGAACAGGCTCAAGAGGATGTAGTTAACTTAGAAGGTTTGGTAAAGCAACTAAACGTTGAGCAGAAAAAGATATATGACGAAGTCACAGAACAGATTGAACATGGATTCAGACATGAGAAAAAAGAGAGCTCATGTACATCATTTAAGCCTGTCCGACTGTACGTAAGTGGAGAAGCGGGAACAGGAAAACGTTTTCGGATTAAAGCAATTGCAACTTATCTGCAGAAAAGGACTTAATCACCGCTGTCTTGTGTTGTAACCGCTCCAACTGGACTGGCAGCACATAACATTAAAGGGATTACTCTACATCGTTTACTGATGCTGCCAGTTGAGCATGATAATAAATTGCATTACAACAAGCTATCTGGAGATGCGTGTTCTGAAGTTTCCAGAGTCCTGAAGAAAATGAAACTTCTTATCATTGATGAAGTAAGCATGGTCTCAAATCTAATGCTTGCTTTTGTGCATTTGAGAATGCAAGAAATTCTGAGAACAGAGTATGATGTGTTATTTGGAGGGAAACGCATTATTGTTTTTGGAGATCTACTGCAGTTGACTTCAGTAAAAGGACAACCAGTGTTTAAAATGCTCACGCATGAAGATACCAGGAAGTCCCTTGGAAGCATTGGAAACGTTAATATATGGTTAAATTTCAAATATGCAGAACTGCTTCAAAATATGCGACAGGCAAAGGATGAAGATTATAAAAATATTCTACAAGATGTCCATGTCATGAGTGATGTAATAAGTGACGTCATCAGCAGTGGATTGCAGGCGCGCAAGTTATAGTGAGTCCAACTAACTATAACGTGGGAATTTCAATGGTTTTATGTCAGTAAAATTTCCAGATAACTATAACTGGTGTCAAACCTATGTTTTTTTCAGTGAATATATATATTTATATATATATATATATATATATATATATATATATATATATATATATATATATATATATATATATATATATATATATATATATATATATATATATATATATATATTCACTGAAAAAACCATAGGTTATAGACCATATATAGTTAGGAATTAGCATTTACAAAACCTTGAAAATTCACTGAAAAAACCATAGGTTATACTCGCACAAAACCATTGAAATTCGCATATATAGTTAGTTGCACTAACTATATATCGCGCACCCGCAATCCACTGCTGATGATGTCACATATTACATCATTCATGACATGGTCAGTGACATCACTGATGACATCACTGATGACATCTCAAATGACATCACTGATGACATCACTGATGACATCTCAAATGACATCACTGATGACATCACTGATGACATCTCAAATGACATCACTGATGACATCTCATTTGACATTACTGATCACATCACTGATGACATCATTCATGTGATTATATGATGAACCTCTTCAGACTCTAATATAACCTTAGATACACTCAGTGTAAACAGACACTTACAGACTGTCACTCATCCATGGAGTTACTCACACACCTAGTCAGTCATGCAAAGAATCAATCACACCTCCATTTCCTCAACTATACAGTTATACACACCTTACTTATTCAAACATATTCGAACACATATTTACTCTCTTATACAATCCCTGATACAAGTTCTCAATGATCCATACAGCCACTCACACATTCACTGGCTCTTATGCACAGTAATTTATATATGTCAACTCTCACATGTACTGTGTTTTACATATGTACTTACTTTGACATGTAGCACTGAGATATCCATTCACTCACCAATACACTCATGCACACAGTCAACCGCCCATACAGTTGTTTCCACATGCACTCTTAAACCCATACACCAAGTGAATCAACTGCTCACACATCTATGCACAGCCACCCACACACACACACTCACTCTCCCATACAAATACTTGGGCAACCAATCAATAACCCATATAGTTACTCATGTAGGTACTGATGAACACATGCAGCAGTTTACAGAACAACAGATATAATGATGCACAAATTAAGACAGTTTCGTCACTAACCAATGCACTCAGTGAGACACATTTAATCACTCTCTCATACAATCAGTCATGCGCCTACTAAATCCATCATCCAGACACTTATACATCCACTCATTCTTCAATATATCAGACATATTTTAACTTTACAGAAACACACAGTCACTGGATGATGTCATCAGTGATGTCATCAGTGATGTCACTGACCATCTCATGAATGATGTAATATGTGACATCATCAGCAGTGGATTGCGGGTGCGCGATATATAGTTAGTGCAACTAACTATATATGCGAATTTCAATGGTTTTGTGCGAGTAAATTAAGGTTTTGTAAATGCTAATCCCTAACTATATATGGTCTATAACCTATGGTTTTTTGAGTGAATTTTCAAGGTTTTGTAAATGCTAATTCCTAACTATATATGGTCTATAACCTATGTTTTTTTCAGTGAATTTCAAAGGTTTTTTAATAGCAAATATGAAAAGCTTTAAAATGTCAAGTACGTGATAGGTAAAAACATTTTCGTATTTTTGCACGCTGATGTGCTTTGAACGCTGCCCCCTCCTCTTTTCTTTTAGGAATATTCTCTCTTTGCAGATAGTGAAGGGTAGGTAACACAGGCCTTTGCCCCCGTTGTAATCCGTCGTGCCTGCTTCTCTCTCCATTTGATTGATTGTTATCCAAGCATTTACTGTTTTAGAATTGGTTCTCTTTGATTCATTCTCTATTTACAAACAAGCACAGAGTCGCAATACTCTGTTTAGTCTTTGCAGATAGTGAAAAATCGTTTAAAAAAACAAAAGGAATCGAGCAAAATCAGTAGGCCACTAATGGGATCTCTTTTTGACCTCGCTAAAATAGAAACATTAGGAACAACCCCTCATGAGAAATACGAAACTAGTGAGATGAACTGAGCTCGACACCATGATGGCTGCAAGAAAGCTCGGCTCCGCCACCCACCCCGCCCAAAATAACGACAAACCCTATGCAAATATTATAAATATATACAACACACCAGCAAATTAACAGGGTAACACGTTTTATTAAATAACTATTTACATGGCAGCCTGCTGCAACATCCATCACTGTTCCTGTCGAGGTAGCATAGCTGACGGCCTAGGGGTGGAGGACCGTTGTGCAAATTGCCCGGGGACAACACCATGCGCCAAGGCTCGTCCCCAATACATCCAGAGGTGATGTCCGACAAGATGTGTGGGGGGATGCCTTGCTGATGCCGCCACCCCCACCACCACCTTTTTGTTGCCTGATCCGGCAAGCTCAATCGATCGAGCATGAGACTCATGCACTCTGATCTCCTTGGCCTCAGTCAAGCATCAATAGTAAGATTTTCATACGTGAGTGTAGGTTCATGGTTTTAGTATGTTGCTTGGTCCCTGAGTTGCTTCGATGTCACTGCCTTGCACAAATGGCATAAGTCCTGGATGTTGAGTGCCATAGTTCAGAGTTCTGAGCAGCACTTGTAACACTGTCTGAAGCTTCACTATTCTCAAAGTAAGTGGGGGCTGTTTGTGGACCTGACTGCATTTGAAAACAATGTGATGCGGTGCCTCCCTGAACCGCTTGACGGAGGCCCCCGAGGGGCGGTGTGATGGCACGGACTCGGAGGGGGCGCTTGGCTCCGACCCCCTCCCCAAGTCTTGTTGCCCTGGTGTGGCATGAGATCGCCCCTGACATAGGCGGCCGGCTCCCGGGGTCAAGCGGAACTTTTTACCTTTTGGTGACTCTTCCATTCTGAACATTGTCCCACAATCCGTTTGACCTGAAGACACGTCCTGCGGTGCCCTAGTCCGACCATCACAAATTCCTGCGCCAGGAGACGGCGTGGGATGCACTAGAAGGGAGAGACGGCGCGAACGAGCCTCCCCCACCTCCCCAGGTGGAGGTTTCTCAGGTACACCCCAGCGCTTCACGCAACCAGCTGAGTTGCGCCCGCTCTTGCGGCTACAGCGTCTCGCCCACCATCCACTTGAATTGCGCCCACTCTTGCGGTGCAGCGATAGGCGGCTGCCACAAGACTCTCAAAATGGCGGCCGGCTCTTCCGATTTAGGCCTGGTCCACTAAAATGGCCCTGGGACACCTTGGAACTCGGACGCTTGTCTGCTAGGGCTTGGGCCCCATTCTCGAAAGCGTCCCCTCAGCCTTGAAGATTCTACAAAAGTCACTGGGTCCCCGGACTCCCGCAGACTTCCGGTGGCGAGCGACTGCCATAATTGCTCGCGGAATGGCCACGACATAGCCACGGGGTGCTCTCATGCTGACGCCAGCTTCAATCTGAAACATCCAAAAACACTGTAGACTACCAATTCGATCAGTTCCGGTGGAGCCCCAACGTGACCCGGTAGAGAAGAACTTGCCCTCCCCTCTTTGATTGATAGTTCTTGTTGCCTGTCCCTTCTTTTGTCATTTAACAGAACTTTTTTGACTGCTGAAAGGGGTTGTGTTCTGACCGCTGGTTGGTGGAGACATTTTGACTATATTTTGGACCTGCGTTGTCGCGTAATGCGTCATATGATGCGCCGCGTTAGCGCACCCGGAAGTGCTCCGGTGCGTGAGGCGCAGCTTCCCGGAAACGATCCAAAGCGCGGCGCGCAGCGCGTAACGTAAGCATAACAGGTCATGTGACTTGTTAATAAAACTTTTCATTGGTTCATTTTACTTTTGTTATTCTAACGATGAAAGGCTTGGTCAAATGACCTAAAAATAACACTTTTCATTGCTTTCGAACATTTTTTTTTCCCAAATGATGAAAGCTAAGGACCCAGATGCATTTACAGTTTACCACTAACAATGTTCCAGGCTAATGTATTTTCCCGGGAAATTTACAACTGTCCTGCAAGTAAAATATTCCTATTTCGAGAAAAAGGGCGTTTCTGCGTCCCATGAGGGAGCCGTTGAACAAAAGAGGCTCGGCCTGCTGTCTTAGTCGCTGATAGGCATGAATATCAGATTCTTATTGATCACTTTATGTTGCAGGAGTAGAAAACACAACAGCCCTTGACCATTTATCTTTACTGCGTTCCTGCGTATTATACCTTTTAACCATCGTGTAATCGGACTGCTTTATTTCACTTGCCTTTTACTGATTCGAAAACAGTGGCTATTATTCAAAACTTTACCAATGTAAGTACTACTACCATGTTTTGTTTTAAAAACCTTTATTGTGAAAATGTCAGTATACAAATACGGGCCTATAACCACGTGGGCCGGCCACGGAGCAAACTAGAATCGTATATGATGAGAGGACATTTACACTGTAAAAGAACGTAACGGGCGGGCCATTAGGTTGCAAGAACTAAAGTGTCTAACAATTGCGGAATCGGTGGACGTACATTTTATAATTAAAGCACGACAGGGCCAGTTACAATAAAATTATCTAGATATACATTTGCGGGCAAGTACCATGGGTGACGTTAATTCGAACTTTCAATAGTACAGTAATCAATAACACATCAGAACTTAATATCAATAGGGATGTCCAAATGTTCATTCAGTACCCGTCCCCACCCGCCATGTGCTTCAAAACTGCATACGTATCTCGTGATATAAAGGCTGGGCAACCAGTACACAACAAGGAGTTGCGAGTCCCATTTATACCGGCGCCATTTTGGGCGAGGCCGGGCAGGTCCAGGATATAGTCAAAATGTCTCCTCCAACCAGCGACTATGATGATGTTCATAAGCTCTATTGATTAGAGTAACACTCCTCTCTCCACATGAAATTAATTTGCCGCAAGTTAAACATGTCATTTTCATTTGTCCAAAGTTCTTCTGAAGATTCAGAACTGTTTCCCTTGCCTCTGATTCTGTCACTGCCACTTCATTGGTGGATGTACTGGCAGGTCGGGGGTTATCCACCAAATCAAAATGTCTCCACCAACCAGCGGTCGGACCAGAACGCCTTTCTGCAGTCCAAAAAGGTTCAGTTAAATGACAACAGAAGAGATAGGCAACAAGAACAATCAGTCAAAAGAAGGGACGCTTACGTGAATGGGGCCCATGCCCTAGCAGGCAAGCGTCCGAGTTCCAAGGTGTCCCAGGGCCATTTTAGTGGACCAGGCCCAAATCCAAAGAACAGGCTGCCATTTTGAGAGTCCTTTTGCAGCCGGCTATCGCTGCACCACAAGAGTAGCCACAATTCAGCTAGATGGCGGGTGAGTCACTGTACCGCAAAAGCGGGCGGAACTCAGCTGGATGGCTGGTGAGTCACTGTACCGCAAGAGCGGGCGGAACTCAGCTGGATGGCGGGCGAGTCGCTGTACCGCAAGAGCTGGCGGAACTCAGCTGGATGGCGGGCGAGTCGCTGTACCGCAAGAGCGGGCGGAACTCAGCTGGATGGAGGGTGAGGCACTGTGCCGCAAGAGCGGGCAGAACTCTACAGGAAGACAAGTGAAACGCTAAGAGGCACCCCACTACAGATGAGGTGCTTTCACCTGGGGAGGCGGAAGAGGTCCGTTTACGCCGCCTCTCCCCCCCCCCCCCGGGCACCCCACGCCGTGTTTCGGCGCAGCATTGTAGGATGGCCACACCAGTGAAACTTGCTGGACACCACCTCGGTGCCATCCGGATCTCGGCGCGTTGTGCTGCCTTCTGCGTACTGTAGCAGCAAAAGTAACAGCAACTCAGCTGGACACGCCGTCTTTCGGCGCAGCATTGTAGGATGGCCATACCAGTGCGGCAACTTGCTGGACACCACCTCGGTGCCATCCGGATCTCGGCCCGTTGTGCTGCCTTCGGCCTATTCGCACATCGGTCCGCTACTGACGCCGCCTCATGGGGCAACGGATTTTGTACCCTTTTTATAGCCCAAAGCCACATAACAGGTCATGTGACTTGTTTATAAAACTTTTCATTGGTTCATTTTACTTTTGGTTTCCAAATGATGGAAGACTTGATCATATGACCTAAAAATAACACTTTTCATTGGATTAAAACATTTTTTTTTCCCAAACGATGAAAGCTCCACCTTTTTTTTTCTCACTCGGCAATCCAAAAAGGTTCCGTTAGATGACAACAGAGGGGACAGGCAACAAGAACCATCACTCAAAAAAGGGGAGGGCAAGTTCTTCCCTACCGGGTCACGTTGGGGCTCCACCGGAACTCATCTAATTGATAGTCTACAGTGTTTCTGGATGTTTCAGACTGAAGCTGGCGTCAGCATGAGAGCACCACCATCTCGTAGCTCCGTCGTGGCCATTCCGCAAGCAATCATGGCAGCCGCTCCCCACCGGAAGCCTGCGGGAGTCGGGGGCCCCCAAGACTTTTGTAGAATCTTCAAGGCTGAGGGGACGCTTTCGAGAATGGGGCCCAAGCCCTAGCAAACAAGCGTCCGAGTTCCAAGGTGTCCCAGGGCCATTTTAGTGGACCAGGCCCAAATCCGAAGAGCCGGCCGCCATTTTAAGAGTCCTGTGGCAGCCGCCTATCGCTGCACCGCAAGAGTGGGCGCAATTCAACTAGATGGTGAGCGAGACGCTGTAGCCGCAAGAGCGGGCGGTAAACCGCTGAATGGCAAGTGAAACGCTAAAGGGGCGCCCCACTACAGCAGACGAGCCTCCACCTGGGGAGGCCCGTTCACGCCCCCCTCCCCCCCCCCCGGGGCGCCCCACGCCGTTTTTGGACACAGCATTGTAGGATACCAAGACCAGTGCGGCAAGTAAAGGACATCACCTGGGTGCCGTCCAGATCTCAGCGCGTTGTGCTGCCTTCGGACTATTCGCACAACAGACCGCTACTGACCATTGTTGCTTTTGTTTAATAAATTTTTTGAAGACTTTGATGTACAAAAAGGCATCCCTGGAATCTTCCGCTTCAGGCTCGGTCCCACACACCCTCACAGTGAGAATCCCCTTCCCAATCACAATACAGGATCTTTATCAGATAGTAGGAACGCGTGTGGTGTGACGGATCTCATCGGTGGGGGCCTTGATCTACTGTAACTCATTTGAAGAGGGGTGATTCTTTACAGTTGAGGCCATAAACTACATCCGCAGGGCTAGGTGATAGCCTGGGACCGGCCTGGACAATCAGACACAGAGGAAGAGGAGTGTCAGAGGGTGCGGTAGTGAATAGGGTGAAAGGGAGGTGTCGGGCGGGCACAGGGTGTGATACTCAGGGAAGAGCAGCGCAGATGGGGGTAAGTTTATGGCCCATGCATGAGAGAGAGAGCAGGGGTGACCAGTGCGTGGGGGAGATGCTTGCGAGGGTGGGGAGCCGTGCTGAGGATCGGCGGCGTGCAGAGAGTGGGTCTGGTCAAGGCATCTAAAATGGCTGCCGTGCACGACAAAAGTGTGGCATTGGAAAAAAGGCAAGATGGTGCAGACAATGTTTATCAATACGGATTAATTTATAACAATTATTTTTAACAAAATATTTACTCGCAGTGACAAAATGGCGGTCAACACTTCCTGATTTCCTTCAAATCGAACGTTAACAGACGTCACGCAGCCCAAAAAAAAAAAAAGCCGCTCACGCGCAGCCGCTGGAAGACATGTATCAAAATATATGAGCCTCCTCAGCCACCCTCTGAAAACATAGGGGGTCAGGATACGTCTCCCGTACCCCCTTATACCCATTTCACACATAGTTTTTCCTCCATCTTGTAATTTAATTAAAACGAAACACAAAATGGCGAAAAAGCACTTCTACCGCGAAAAATCAATTTTTTTTATTTGCCCCACGGGACCCTTTAATAACCCCAACATCATTCCTAGGGGGTCAAGAGGGGTCTAGCTTGCCCCCTTTCATTAAATTCCCCCTTCGTTTTTCTCCTCCTCTTGTCTTTCGATCCTACCGAGAGACAAGAGGGCGGCCGTTCCGGACTGTTTAGAATGTTGACAGACACCGGAGAGCCAATCAGCTTTGCTTCGCAAAGTTCCGTAACGTGAAAAGTACGCGAACCGGATCTCTACCCGGGACGCTGTCACAGATATATCTGTTTTTTAAAACGTTAATTTCTCAAAATTCACTGGAGCACATATATTGAGACCTAGCAAAGGCACATCGGGCTAACAGTCCCTACAATTTTGCCAAGTTTCGTGCAAATCCATTCAGCCGTTCGAGCTAAAAGTGAGGCCAACCGCCCTATGGAAAACTCAATGTTAAAAACGCGTTTTGGGACCCCCCTTTTTTCTCGGCCCCCCCTTGACGAAACCCCTCCAAATTGTAAGGGGCTGCTCAGAAACAAAATGTGCCATTTTCCTGAAAATTTCAGCCAATTCCGTCCACAAACGCCAAAGTTATTAGACATAGAATTTTCAAAAGTTCCATAGAGAAAAAATCCTAACTATATATACCTACTGGCGACCGCCAGTAGGTAATATATATATATATATATATATATATATATATATATATATATATATATATATATATATATATATATTTCGGACTCAACCTCAACACGTAGTCTGAAGAGGAGACGACAACAATGTGGTGAAAACTTCTTTATTCTCTATTTTCGCCGCTTTTCAACGCGTTTCGCCTGACCCAGCAGGCTTGGTCACGAATAAAGTTTACAATTAACAGACAACATTTAAAGTGCATCAACCGCTAGTGTGGGGCCGACTTACTCTCAGACCCTCCCACACGTAAGCTTTCCCTCTTCCTCCGTACCGCGGACACTCGTATTCCGAAAATCACATACGCCTCCCTTCCCGCCAAAGAATCATCCGGTGATCGTTAGCACTCACCCAGGTCTTGACACGGGTTTCTGCACGGCGTGTGACTCGGAACACTGAGGAGTTCCTTTCCGATTTCTCCGACTCGGTCTGCGTGAGGGGGACGGCAGCAAACAACACCTCCAAATTTCTCACAAACTTCTGCCGTCACCTGATCAGAGGGCGCGTCGTCTTCCGGCCTCACGAGCAAAGGCAGGATTCGTATTTCGGACTCAACCTCAACACGTAGTCTGAAGAGGAGACAACAACAATGTGGTGAAAACTTCTTTATTCTCTATTTTCACCGCTTTTCAACGCGTTTCGCCTGACCCAGCAGGCTTGGTCACGAATAAAGTTTACAATTGACAGACAACATTTAAAGTGCATTAGTGTCATGTGATACATCACGTGACACATAAAATCATGAAACTGAACAACAGACTAATAATATCTTCTGTGGTGTACATTTCCATCAAACAAATAAAATTCATTTGCTTTAAAAAAGGGAGTTTAAATCTCAAACATGATCACATAATTATTATAGGTGCAAAACAAGGTAATATTGTTATTGCCATAAGAATATTCGCGCAATAGAACGCGAATAGTCACGTCCATCATTGCAACGCCATATTCAAATGAAGAGTGTGGCAGTCTCGCTTCATCAAATATTTGCAGTGCTTCCTGCTCGCGCTCATTCATTTCTTCAAGCGACATGTTAATTTAATTTCAATGTTCGCGTTTTCATCAACCGCTAGTGTGGGGCCGACTTACTCTCAGACCCTCCCACACGTAAGCTTTCCCTCTTCCTCCGTACCGCGGACACTCGTATTCCGAAAATCACATACGCCTCCCTTCCCGCCAAAGAATCATCCGGTGATCGTTAGCACTCACCCAGGTCTTGACACGGGTTTCTGCATGGCGTGTGACTCGGAACACTGCGGAGTTCCTTTCCGATTTCTCCGACTCGGTCTGCGTGAGGGGGAAGGCAGCAAACAACACCTCCAAATTGCTCACAAACTTCTGCCGTCACCTGATCAGAGGGCGCGTCGTCTTCCGGCCTCACGAGCAAAGGCAGGATTCGTATTTCGGACTCAACCTCAACACGTAGTCTGAAGAGGAGACAACAACAATGTGGTGAAAACTTCTTTATTCTCTATTTTCGCCACTTTTCAACGCGTTTCGCCTGACCCAGCAGGCTTGGTCACGAATAAAGTTTACAATTGACAGACAACATTTAAAGTGCATTAGTGTCATGTGATACATCACGTGACACATAAGATCATGAAACTGAACAACAGACTAATAATATCTTCTGTGGTGTACATTTCCATCAAACAAATAAAATTCATTTGCTTCAAAAAAGGGAGTTTAAATCTCAAACATGATCACATAATTATTATAAGTGCAAAACAAGGTAATATTGTTATTGCCATAAGAATATTCGCGCAATAGAACGCGAATAGTCACGTCCATCATTGCAACGCCATATTCAAATGAAGAGAGTGGCAGTCGCCAGTAGGTATATATAGTTAGGACCTAGTTACCATAGGAAAATCCGAACATTCTATTGGGAATAACTTTGGCGTTGATTGAGGGATCTGCCTGTAATTTTCCTTAAATTTGCCTCGCTGCGCTCCGCTCCTTCCTTGAAAGTTTTGGGGGGATTCGTCAAGCGGGGGCCAGGAAAAAAGGGGGGTCCTAAAACGTGTTTTCCCCATGTTAATTTCCATAGGGACATTCTGACAAGGCTACAGCTCGAACGGCTGAACGGAATTACACCAGATTTGGCAAAATGGTAGCGACTGGTATGCAGCAGTGCCTTTTGTATGTTTGGTGTAAATCCCTCCAGTAGTTTTTGAGAAAATTGAATTAGAAATTTTTCAAATGGCATTTTCTACGGGACCTTTAGACACGGCTACAGCCCGAACGGCTGAACGGAATTACACCAAACTTGGCAAAATGGTAGGGACATGTATGCAGTAGTGCCTTTTCTTTATTTGGTGAAAATCCCTCCAGTAGTTGTTGAGAAAATTGAATTTGAGCAAATTATATATCTATATGCGCTCAACATTCTTTTGGAAATAACTTTGGCGCCGATTGAGGAATCTGCGTGTAATTTTCCAGAATTTTGGCCAGCTCCGCTACGCTCCTTTCCTGAAAGTTTCGGGGGGATTCGTCAAGCGGGGGCCGAAAGAGGGGTCCCAAAAGGTGTTTTCCCCATGTTAATTTCCATAGAGACCTTTAGACACGGCTACAGCCCGAACGGCTGAATGGAATTACACCAAACTTGGCAAAATGGTAGGGCCTGGTATGCACATGTGCCTTTGCTATGTTTGGTGAAAATCCCTCCAGTAGTTCTTGAGAAAATTGAATTTGAAATTTTTCAAATGGCATTTTCCATGGGACCTTTAGACACGGCTACAGCCCGAACGGCTGAACGGAATTACACCAAACTTGGAAAAATGGTAGGAACAGGTATGCAGTAGTGCCTTTTCTATATTTGGTGAAAATCCCTCCAGTAGTTGTTGAGAAAATTGAATTTGAGCAAATTATATATCTATATGCGCTCACTGTACATGCACCGTACGCGTACGGTACGCGTACCGTACACGTACGTGCGCGTACCCTTACGTGCACGAGCGAGTTTCTGATTGGCTGGCAGTCGACTGTCAAAATTCCAAACTGTCCAAACCAGGAAGTGTTGGCCACCATCTTGTTTTTCAGGAGAACTGAGGCACAAGAGAGCCCAAAACAAGAGTGGAAAACACGAAAAGGGGGCAGGGTAGAGACCGCTAGCCCTTCGCAGGGGCAAAGAAAAAAAATAATAATTCGAAAAAATTGAGGGGTACGCGTACCTGTCGTATTTTGACGATGGCTGGGTTAGCGCTTAGCTTTGCTACACGTTTCCCGCTTAAATTAGCTATACGTAGAAACGCCATTTTGTATGTGTTGGCGGCCATCTTAGATCATGAGCGGCCTCGTGGCCGGCGTGCCCTTTAGTCCTTTGTCCGTTCCATTGACCACTCGAGTCTGCCCAGCAACAGGCTATTTTTAGTATTGGTCAAGCCCACACATGCGCAGTTCACACTGACCAGTCACCCCTTAGGAATGTGCCGCAAACTGACCAGTGGGTTTGAAACCCTCCAATGAGCTGGCAGTATTCCAAAATATGCCCTTATATGTACATAATGTTCTGTAACTTTGTGCCGCGTATTCGTTTTATTACCTGTAGAATTGTATAAAAGAATGGGACACTCGATGTTCGGTGTGATACCTCTTGCATTACCGAAGGGTGCTGTATGAGTGTACCACCACCCCATGGGGTCTTAATAAACTTGTTCTTTGACTTTTACAGTTTCCGTGCCAACAGTTCTTCTAATGTATGTGGGTTATCTTCGGAACATGTAGGCCTTGGGAACCCAATACGACAAATTGGCGACCACGAAGGGACTCATCGGTGACTCGGATGCCCGAAGGAGAGGTCGTGACGAAGGTTGGGACACTCGCCATGGACGCGCGCTGCCATTAAGTGACCCGAGTCTTGGCTCCCACGGTGTTTTTTCCTTTCCTTCCGATCTGACCTTCCAGGTGGCGCCGGTCCCCGACTGAGTTTCGATCGTCTGTGTTGCTGGATAAAGTGCCGTTTGGCTGATTCGATTAAAAGACCTTGGCAGTTGGAATCTGGACCTTTGAGATTTTGGGTAAGATTTGTGATCGGTAAGGTAGTCTGCGGACGCTTACTGGAGTTCTATGATTTGTGATCGGTAAGGTAGTCCTTGGACGCTTGCCGAATTGTGACCTATGACTTTGATTTGAGTTAGCTAACTTTTGTGAATTTGTGAATTTGTGAACTTTGAATTTATATGTGTAGTGCACTTCACATAGGCAGGCATGTAGAGATGTTTCTCTAACTTTGTTTTTTCCCTCTGAGCGGCACATTTGTGTGAAGTACTGTAAGTGCCTTTTATACGGTGTCACGCTTTCGTGATACTCTTTGAACATGCCTGTTTTTAGCACGCTTCGAGGGATGTGTTGTCTTGGAAATGGTACCACAATTAGGTTAGCGGAATCACAGCCGGCTCCCCCAGAGGGAACACCAAATCGCGAAATGTATATTAAACATGGCCTTCCCCCTATAATGTACAGTAAAGTCTGGCACAAGTACACTAAGTCAGATCCTGAATTGCAATGGCCACTACATGGGTCGTTCGATTTACAAAAAGTACAGTTTGTGGAGCAATGTCTGTTTCAACGCAGGTCTAGACAAAACATGTTTGATTGTGTGCGAATGTGGGAGAAAGCGGTGCGTGAACGAATGAAGCGTGAAGTTGCCTTGGCAGACAAAGAGCAGCGCAAGGCTGCTCGGGATAAGGCTTTATAGCTTGAGGAAAAAGAGGCTCAGGAGAAAAAAGAGAGGGAGGAACGGGAACGCAAATTGCAAACAACGGGTCAATTCCCTATTCGTCGACCGCTTTATCCTGTCCTTAATAATGAAATTGATGATTTTTCATTACTAGATCGGTCGCCGCCTCCGTATGTTTCACCGACGGCTCCAGCTGAAGATTCGGGTGATGAGGGGCAGGATAAGTTGGAAAAGAAGGGTGTATCTGCTCTCAGGTTCTCTACGGAGAGGTCCGCACATTTACGTAGTTGGGCTCGTAAAGTGAATAAGAAATGTGTTTCTCAGGATGAGGTGATTGCGGAGAGGAGTAAGTGGTCGGATCTTGAGTTGATGTATTTCTTGTCTTCTTTGGCGGATGAAGTTGTTGTCGCGTATCGTGACTTTTCAGACGTGTTAGAACCTAAAGCTGTGTCAGTACATCGCGAGAATTTGGATAAAGGTTTATTTGCTCTTTCAGATGTCGACGACCTTTTCAAGCAATTGATCCAGCTGCGGGATGAAACAGCCAACTTGTGGGAGGAGCGAAAAAGGAGGCAAAAGGAGTCTGAGTCGAAGAATAGCGAGCAGATTAAGGAGTGTTCTCTCCGGGGTTCAGATAAGAATTCTGCAATGCATGGTATGCCTATGCGTGAAGCTGCGCCTCTGTATGTTCCACCGAAAGGGGAAGGTACAGATGATGATAGAAGATCGAAAGATGCGAAGGGGTATTTTGTATATAACTGGGTGTATACGCCTTGGAGTAGAGCGGATGTTATGGCGCTAAAAAATTCTTTGCCTGATCTTCGTAAGAACCCGGCAGCATTTTATGAGGGGGTGGAAGGGGCTATTTCATCTTGTGTGATGACTCTAGTTGATATTGATTTGTTTTTTGGGTTAATACTTCCGCCTGATATGTGGAGACAAATTCGTAAGAATAATGATGAGACAGTGCTAGGGGGTACATGGAAAGAGATTAATGAAGCCGATTTAGAAAGGAACCCAGCATGCAAACCTTGTCAGTTGATTTTAGACCTTCCAGCGGCTATTTTGACAAAATTAAAAACGCTTGTTCCCTCTAAAAAGATCGATTGGACTATGTTAGCTTCGTGCAAACAAAAGCCTGATGAAACGGTTTCAGATTTCTTTACACGCTTCGAGGAGGTATTCCATGATTATAGTGGTCAATCATTAACAGATGATACGGGTCGGCATTTGTTTGTAGATAAGTATGTAACTAATCTCCTACCGGAGATTGCAAAATGATTGAAAACGAGTGAAAGTTCCTGGGCCACGGCGACCCCTGCGTCCTTGTTAACGATGGCTCAGTATTATGAGCGGCAGGAGATAGAGGCTAAAGAAAGTGTTGATAAGAAAGCGAAGGAATTGAAGACGAAGGTAATGTTGGCACAGGTCCGTGGGACTCAGTATAGGGGGAGTGATAGAGGAAGACGAGGTGGAGGTACTACGTCGTATGGCCGTACGGATATAGCAGAGGATCAGTGTGCCTACTGTAAGGAGTTTGGGCATTGGGCTGATGATTGTCCGGTACTTCGTGAGCAGCGTAGTCAGCGTGGTCGAGGAAGTGGTAGGTCAAGAGGAGGTTATACGGGAGCAAGAGGTGGCGGAAGTGATCGTGGAAGGGTTGAGAGCAGGGGCCGTGGCCAGGATGAACGAAATACCTTTGATAGACGAAACCAATATCAGATATCGAAAAGTGAGAATGTGGAACACCAGGATTATGTACATGCATAGGACTGCGTAGGATGGGGTGCGGAACCAATTGAAGTGCCGGTAGATCAGGAGGGTCCATATGTAACAGCGGGTATTTTGGGTTCTACTGATCAGTTCCTAGTTGACACCGGAGCTACTCGTAGTGCTTTGTCTAAAAGGTTGGTTCCGAGGGCTCCCCTGTCTGGCGAAATGATTACATGTGTAGGGTTTGATGGCACACCCTCCCCTAGCCCATTGTCAAAACCCCTAGCGTTTTGTCTCGACAAATTTTTTAGTTTTGGCCAATTTTTGTTATCACCCTACACCCCAGATAATATTCTGGGCATTGATTTGCTTAAATATTTTCGAGCAACGATACGGTGCGCTCCGGAGGGAGTGCGTGTCATTCTCAATGACAACTATCCTGACCCAAATAGGTTTTATACTATACAGGATGTTTCAGCTTTGGCCTCTCTCCCGCACACGTTATGGGCGACCTCAGACACGGATGTGGGAGAGATGCGTATTCCACCTATTCACATTACGGTTAAGGAAGGGGCTTCTCTGCCACGTGTGCCACAGTACAAGATTTCGAAGGAAGGAGAAATTGCCCTGACACACATTGTCCAAAATCTGATTGCGGCTGGGGTGGTAGAAGAGGTTTCTTACAATGTTTGTAATAGTCCTATTCTGCCGATTCTGAAAAGAGATACTGACGACAAAATTTATCGATTTATTATTGACCTGAGAGAGATCAACAAAATTGTTGTTCCCCAATACCCGGTGGTGTCTGATATTACAACATTACTTACGATGGTACCACCATCGGCTACGACTTTTAGCGTAATTGATTTGAAGAACGCCTTCTTTTCTATTCCTGTCCATCCCGATAGTAGATACTTATTTGGCTTTACGTTAAATAATAAATCGTATAGATTTTGTCGTGTTCCTCAAGGGTACACTGAGAGTCCGAGTATCTACAGCCAGGCTTTGAAAAGACAGCTTGATTCTTTTGTGTTGCAGTCGGGGGTTGTCCTTATCCAATACGTGGATGACCTCCTGCTAGCTGCTGACTCTTATGCACAATGTGAAGAAAGTAGGATTGCGCTGCTTTCTTTTCTGGCACAGAACAATCATAAGGTTTCCAAGAAAAAGCTTCAATATTGTAGACCCAAGGTGGCCTACCTCGGTCATCTTTTGTCTAAGGAGGGGCGTGCACTGACATCAGATCGAATTCAAGTAATTTTAGATACACCAGTCCCCCGCACACAGAGAGATGTACGTGCCTTCATAGGGTTGACGTCCTTTTGTAGACAATGGATCATGGGGTTTTCGCAAATTATAAAGCCTTTGCTAGCGTTACTGTCCAAAACTACACCAATGCCCCTTGAATGGACAGATGAATGTCAGAATGCTTTGAACAGTTGAGACAGGCCCTTTGTTCTGCACCCGTGTTAGGCACACCAGATTACACGAAACTTTTTACATTGTACGTGCATGAGAATGATGGGTGCGCGTTGTCAGTGTTAGTGCAATTACACGGGGATAAGCAGAGACCATGTGCGTATTTCTCTGCCACTCTTGATCCTGTAGCACGAGGGTTGCCTGGGTGTTTCCGAGCGGTAGCAGCCACAGCAGTAGCCATACGACAGAGTGAGGGAATAGTGTTATCACATAAACTGTTGGTGTTAGTTCCTCACGCAGTAGATGCCTTGTTAAACCAAACGAAAACCCAGTATCTCACGAGTGCACGATTAACAGGATATGAGCTTACGCTGTTGGCGCCACATATTACACTGAAAAGATGTGCTACTTTGAACCCTGCCACTTTACTGCCCTATCCGGTCGAGGAGGGTCAGGAAGAAAAACATCACAACTGTGTTTTCCTGACCGAGGAACAGACAAAGGGTCGTATCGACTTACAGGATATGCCACTTCCAGATGTGGATGGGGAACTGTGGGTTGATGGATCGTGTTTGAGGCTGCCAGATGGTACGACTTCTGCAGCTTATGCGATCACGACACTTAAGACAGTGGTGGAAACAGCTAGAATACCACAGAAATCGGCTCAGGCAGCAGAGCTGATAGCTTTAACAAGAGCCTGCGAATTGAGCGCTGGTTTATGTGTGAACATTTACACTGACAGCCGGTATGCCTTCGGAGTAGCGCATGACTTTGGGCTACTCTGGAGAGAACGCGGGTTTCTGACTTCTCATGGAGAACACATTATGCACGGAGAACTGGTGCGTGATCTCCTAAATGCGTTGCTTTGCCCGAAGAAGGTAGCGATAGTAAAATGTAGTGCCCATAAGAAGATCACTGATAAAGTGGGTCAGGGAAATGCCTTCGCGGATAGCATAGCGAGACAAACGGCTATGTTTCCAACTGACTCCCCCATGTACGTGACAAAGTCTCAAGCTGAACGATGGAATGATGCTAGAGCTGAGATATTAGATATTCAAAAGTCAGCCACTGAAGCTGAACTTACGGCATGGGCAGAAGATGGGGTGCTTGATGATGAAGGGTGTTGGAGAAGTAAAGATATGGAGAAATGGAAATTGCCTGCAGCTTACTTACAGGTGATGGTCCAAATGGCACATGGGTTGGCACACGTAGGGGCTCTTGCAATCACCCGACTATTGACACGAGTTTGGGAGCATCCCGAGATTGCCAATACTGCTAAGAGAGTAGTGCAGACCTGTCTGATATGCTTGCAGCACAACCCTGGAAAGGGGACCCATACTCCGAAAGGAGGGTTCGTTCCACCTTCTGCACCATTCGAGGTACTCCAAATGGATTATATCCAGCTTGAGCGCTGTAATAACCTTAAGTATGTCTGGTGGTGTGCACTTTTAGCAAATGGGTTGAGGCTTTCCCCACGAAAGACAATACTGCTTTGACAACAGCTAAGGTTTTGCTCAAGGAGTACTTCCCTCGATTTGGAATCTGTAAATATCTGTGGAGCGACAATGGGCCTCATTTTGTCGGGAAAATTGTGGAATATGTGTTGAAGGGGTTAGGGATTCAGCAGAAGTTTCATGCTGTGTTCCACCCTCAGTCGGCAGGTCTTGTTGAGCGGTACAATGCCACGTTGAAATTAAAACTGGCTAAGATCGTAGCGTCCACGTCATTGAAATGGCCGGATGCCTTACCGCTAGCATTACTCTCCCTCAGATCAATACCCCATTCTCGAACGGGCCTCACACCATATGAAGTGGTGTTCGGAAGGCCAATGAACATCTGGGGGGTGCCTAAGCCGCGATTGATACATGATGTGCCTTGTGTAATGATGAATGACTATTTGGCACGATTAACAATGATTTGCTTTCTATTCATCAACAGGTTCGAGAAGCGCTCCCTGACAACTCTACTGGAGAGGGCCATGATCTTCGCCCTGGGGACTTCGTGATGATTCGGTCGTTCGAGAGGACGAATAGCTTGGAACCGAGGTGGCGTGGCCCCGAGCAAGTCCTTCTCGCCACTCGGACAGCTGTACGAGTGACCAACAGGAAGCGGTGGATACATTCAACCCACTGCCGTCGTGTTTCTTCTGATCTGGCAAATCCTGTTGTGTTGACCGATTATAAAGAGATTTTGGAAAAGGAAAAGAGCCCAGCTGTGACGTCGGCCGAAGTTGAGGGAGCCTTCCCGGACCACACTGCTTCTGGACGAGAGCGATATAATCTACGTCCTCGATAAGAAGAGTTCTCCCAGTGTTTTTTTTTAAATGACTGGTTGGTTACCGCTCCAGGTTTGTGAAACGGAAACCGGGAATTCCAAGGGGGGGGGATCAGTTCTGCCAGTGTAGCGACACCCGTCTTGGCCCGGAGAAGAAAACAACAGCTACCTCGGAGTTCAGCACCATATTTTTCTTTTTTTAGGTATACACGCATGTGTATGTGAAACTTTGTGACCAATTCAAACTATTTGAGATTCTGCAAACGTTTTCAGAACTATGGCATCATCAGCATTACGAGATAAGAGACTCTTGGGTCATTCTCTTTGTCCTAACTATTGTGGTGATTGCGGTAATAGCCTGGGTAGTTGAACTTGTGGTACCTGCACGTGAACATTTGCTGCCGACTACCCCGGCTCCATCTGAACATTTCCATTTCACCCTGCCTTATCACGAAGAATGGCACCGACAGACTTATCTGAACAATAGTTTTATTCAGATCCTACATCATACACACAATATGACAAATACTTCAAATTGCTGGGTGTGTGGGATGTTGCCTGGGCATCAGAAGAAAGGGGGTACTCCGCTCATCCCTCTCCCGTTTTCACATAATGGATCCTGCAATGCATTTTATACTCTCCTCTTTACTTTGAGATGGCCCACAAAAGGGGGAGTGCTTTTTCGTTTGAATAAATTGTGTCATCATGATCGGGATGGGTATCCACAAGCTGAGGGTACTCGATTTGAATATGAGGAGTACCGCCCTGACAATGTGTCTGCTTCACGAATGTATAGCAACCAGCGAAATGTCAATGTATCGAATGCACATGTTATTAATGTTATTGCTACTAAAGCAGACCTATGTATACGTAATAAAGGTGTAATTTCTGTTGGGAAAAGTGAATGTAACACCACACTCACGTTTGATAGTCCTACTGGTATATCGTTTGTAACCTCCCGAAATACTTACTTTATCTGTGGAACAAAGGGTTATCATCAGCTTCCTGTGGGATGGTCAGGCACTTGCTATGTGTCTTTTGTATTGCCGCCTGTATTCATTGCCCCACCAATGTATCACAACAATTACATCCTCTATCATGATTTTGTTTTAAACCGTGATAAACGTTCCCTTGTTTTGGACGATGTAGATCAAACGGACACTACTTTGCAGCAGTATGTGGACTTTAATTTGGGTTTGTTCTCCTTCGTTGGGGCAGCTTTGAACAGTCGAAAGATCCGACGACTAACTCGTGTTGTTGAGGCTGTGGCTAATGATACTGCAATTGCACTTGGAAATATTACTGAAGAAGTACAGATTTCTAGAATTGTTGCGCTTCAGAACCGGATGGTTCTGGATGTAGTGTTAGCTGACCGTGGGGGGGCATGTAGAATCATCGGAAGTAGCTGTTGCGTCTACATACCTGACAATTCACCGTCTGTATATGATGCTATCACTAAATTACATAAGATAGCGGCTGAAATACATCCAGATAATGGTACTTGGACTCTGTCAGGATGGTTCTGGTCAATACTCACCACCTGGGGATGGAAACTGTTAACGATTCTATGTGTCATTGTGGGAATTCTGTTTTTCATTTGCTTATGTATCCAATGTGGCCCAGTTTTTTGTTCTATGTGCTTGTCAGTTTGTGTACCATCGAGACGAGCTCTTGCTCATGACAAAATGATGCTTCATAAAGAAGTAACACAAATAATGCTAATTGATATAGAAGATGAACACCCTGATTATGTCCACTATGAGGTAGCTTCAGCTAAACGCTAAAAGGGTCGTCTGTCGTATTTTGACGATGGCTGGGTTAGCGCTTAGCTTTGCTACACGTTTCCCGCTTAAATTAGCTATACGTAGAAACGCCATTTTGTATGTGTTGGCGGCCATCTTAGATCATGAGCGGCCTCGTGGCCGGCGTGCCCTTTAGTCCTTTGTCCGTTCCATTGACCACTCGAGTCTGCCCAGCAACAGGCTATTTTTAGTATTGGTCAAGCCCACACATGCGCAGTTCACACTGACCAGTCACCCCTTAGGAATGTGCCGCAAACTGACCAGTGGGTTTGAAACCCTCCAATGAGCTGGCAGTATTCCAAAATATGCCCTTATATGTACATAATGTTCTGTAACTTTGTGCCGCGTATTCGTTTTATTACCTGTAGAATTGTATAAAAGAAAGGGTCACACCGATGTTCGGTGTGATACCTCTTGCATTACCGAAGGGTGCTGTATGAGTGTACCACCACCCCATGGGGTCTTAATAAACTTGTTCTTTGACTTTTACAGTTTCCGTGCCAACAGTTCTTCTAATGTATGTGGGTTATCTTCGGAACATGTAGGCCTTGGGAACCCAATACGACATACCGTGCGCGTACCCCGCGATTTAAAAAATCGCGATTTCCACTCTTGTTTTGTGCTCTCTTGTCCCTCACTTCTCCTGAGAAACAAGATGGCTGCTCAGGTGGTCCCAGAAGGATAATAACATATATAAACGTTATCCACTAATAGAATTAGCATTTACAAAACCTTTGAAATTTATTGAAAAAAAATATAGGTTTCACGCCTGATATAGTTAGGAATTAGCATTTAAAAAACCTTGCAAATTCACTGAAAAAAACATAGGTTTCAGGCCTTATATAGTTAGGAATTAGCATTTAAAAAACCTTGCAAATTCACTTAAAAAACATAGGTTTCAGGCCTTATATAGTATTATAGTTAGGAATTAGCATTTAAAAAATCTTGCAAATTCACTTAAAAACCATAGGTTTCAGGCCTTATATAGTTAATAATTAGCATTTTAAAAACCTTGCAAATTCACTTAAAAAACCATAGGTTTCAGGCCTTATATAGTTAGGAATTAGCATTTAAAAAAACATTGAAATTGCTCCTATATAGTTAGTTGTACTGACTATATTTCGCGCACCCGCAATCCACTGCTGATGATGTCACATATTACATCATTCATGACATCTGAAATGACATCACTGATGACATCACTGATGTGC
>NW_028253816.1:0-111477 GCF_964263255.1 Lissotriton vulgaris
CCTAATTTGTCAGCATCTTTCCCTTTCTTTTTAACTACTACAATGGTAGCCAGGGACCATGAGTTAGGTGGATGTCCTTGAAAAGCTTGAGGGAATATTTTGAGCAATTCAGGTTTGAGCATATTTCTGAAAGTGCGATAAAATTCTAGAGTAATTTGATCTGGCCCCATAGCTTTACCTGGAGCTAGGCTAAGTTTGGCTAATTCAATCTCCTCCCAAGTTATAGGAGCTGCTATCAAATTGTTTTCAGTTTTAATTAGCTGATCGTTGTCAATATTACTCAGATAATCCATTGGGTCTTTAGCTTCATTGATTTCATTAGTAGCTTTATTATATGAGACCTTATAGAAGTCACTAAAGGCCTTCAATATACCTGTTTTAGAGTGTTTCAATATTCCCTCCAGATCTTTAATTTTCGGGATATCATTCAAAGTGGCATTCTGTCTTAACCTTTGTGCTGGAGGCGCTAGGGGGCGCACAGCGGAATGGCTGTGTGAGACCACAGCTCCGCCGGACGTCCGACATTCTTCTACAAAATGCACAGCTAATCCCGGCCGAACCCGTCCACAAATCACTGAAACCGGTATCGGAACACAACATACATCTGCTGTGAGGCTCTGCACCTGGATATCGTGGCAGTAGCGGGTGATATCGGCAAATCTAGTCACGGGTGAGAGCGCTGGTCAAGATGGCGGACGTCCTGTGATTTAACAGTCGTCTCCGAGACCCTTGCTGCAATCACAATCGCGTTTTGGCTCAGCATTGTTGAGGATTTTGGACTGTATGTTGAAGTGCCGTTGCACGTCTATGCTGATCATAATGGGTGCGAATGGGGTTCGTCGCTAAATGGAGCCCCTCGGGACCCGACTGCGGCAATATGGCGGCGCCCAGACCAGCGAGATTCGTCTAGACCCATCGGAGAGCTTATAACACAGTGAGTTGCTGCGGTGGCTGTGGTGTTGGGGATCAGTGTGTCGCCCCTCGCGCCCTACAATCCCTGCGATAATTACAGTGGTGTGCGCTGCCAGCGGCGTGGGTCTGATTCACCGCCTGAGAGAGGGCGCCCTTTTCCGCAGCGCGAGGGAGCGCGAAAAACCTTCTTGGTGCCGCAAGCCCGCCTCACGGAGATCGAGCTGACCCGGGACACCCTGCTGCGGCGTCAGCTTCCCACAGAGTGGTACGGTGGTGCACAAATGCGCGCGTACGGAGATATGCGGAGGAACCTCGCTGCGTGGGGGGCACTTTGATGGCGGCATGCACTGGGCGAAGATCTATGGAGTTCAGCTAGGAATGATTATCATTAGGCTGCTACTGCCTGGCTACATGCGTGTCACCATAGCCCTGTCTGGCCACACAGTGTGCTTATCATATTACTTGTGACCTGACCCCACAAGGACTCGGATTGCGACCGCGAACGGGTGTCCCCGCTGGGCCTTCCTTGTGCCACCGCGAGGCTCCGCGACTACAGTTCACCAGCCATAGACTCAAGCAACGGCGGTGGGGGAGGTGAGGGGCTGGCGAACCACCGCGTGTCCGGGCTCGCACTCCTCAGTTCTACCCGACCATAACGTTCCTAGCCAAGACGGGGTCGCTCACTAAATCAACGAGATCCACCCGGCAAACCACCAAGACCCAGCCCATGCTACAAGGTATGATGGTGAGACCTGATAGGCAACAACCGAAGATAAGCTTTGAATCTAAGAAGCCCACTAAAAACGCGGAAGCCATGGCGGAGGGTGGGGGTCCGCCTGAAGTGTCTTCAAACAACAACATGGAGAAGATTCTTCTCGCCATCCAATCGAATCTACAGGATATCAATGGCAAGCTCGATCATTTGACTTGTAGAATGGATGGCATGGCGGACAAACTCGAAAAACATGGGGAGAGGCTTGATGCGGCCGAGGCACGGATTTCAGAGGTGGAAGACGAGTCTAGAACCACCACAACGAAATGTAATGGATTGGACAGAGTGCTCAAAGTGATACGTGCAAAGGAGGAGGAGTTTGAAGTGCGTTCCAGGCGCAATAATGTGCGTATCACGGGAGTTCCGGAGACGACGAACACTGGGCGCATGGAACTTTATGCTGAACAACTTTGCACGGATTTATTCGGCTCAGAGGCTCTGTCTTCAGTCTTCATTGTTGAAAGAGCTCACAGGTCTCTCGCGCCGTGACCTCCCCCGGGCGCAACTCCCAGACCCATTGTTGCGCGCATTTTGAACTACCGTGATAGAGACACCATCCTCCGTCTTGCGCGTGAGAAGGGGCAAATAACGCACCAGGGGAACAAGCTGGAATTTTACCCCGATCACACAATTGCTGTTCAGCAAGCACGGAAGGAATTTGCTTCAGCGAAAGCGAAGTTACGTGAGTTGAATATTGTCTACGCCATGTTATATCCAGCCAGACTCAGGGTAACATGGGAAGGGAAAGCTGTCATTTTGTCGAACCCTAAGGCGGCAATGGAGTTTGTTAAAAACGTAAAGAAACAGGCGAAAAAGAAAGCCCGAGATGAACAGAATGCGGAATCTGATTGAGATGGTAATGTATCACATCGCTTAATCCCTGCTGGGCACTGCCAGTCTAATTCTGTTTGTATCGGCTCCGTAGAAGGTATATGTGTTATCTTCACCATGACTTGCCTTTTGGCTATCACTTGGTCGGGACGCTGCCACAGCCGCGGTCGGCAGAAACTGGTGCATTGCTGTGCTCATGTGCAACAATATCATAGACTATTATACTCTTTTGTGCCGTGGAGAATATGATCATTGACGTTTTTTTTTGCTATCTTTCTTCCTGCACCCTATTGAGCACTGTACTGTAACGGCAGGTGTATTACCCATGCCAGGTTCCACCTGTGGAAGGGGCGGCAACCTGGGCCCCAACATCTCAATGTTCTACCTATGTCCGGCCACACGTATGACGTCTAGTTGTTTAACACTGTTTTACTTCCAGATTTTCCTGATGTACAACCGCCTTTACAATGTCTATGAATAATGCATAGGTCCAGGTTTAGTTTGGTTGCCTTACTGGCTCGGGACTGTATCCCCTGCATGCCCTATTTATGACTGCGTATACTACAGGGGGTCCACCTCTGCCTCCACATATCTGGCCTCTGTCGGCGATGAGTATGTGCAATGTATGGGCAAGGTCGGGAGATCCATATCTATCTTTAACTTCGTTGCTTTACATGTCATTATATTATGTTGACCTATTCGCTCTTAGCATTGGGATCGCGGGGATGGGCGTGTTGGGATCTGGGGTTTACCATTGATTGTCGCTGGTGGGTTCCGGGGTTGAGCCACATGTGAACTGCTACATTAACTATTTTTTGAGATAATATAGTTGCATTAGAGACGTCCATGCCCGTGACCTCGGGTGTTGAGTTGTGCCCCCTGCGGTCCTCCAAAAGTGTGTTCCCCGCTAAGTTCGTTTGGGATGGGGAGGTCTTTATTTCCTCATTGTTACTGGGGTGGTTCTTCCTGGGGTCAATGGCTTCGGCAGATTTGGGTTGCTGGAGTGGGTGGGGGTAGGTGGGGGGGGGGGGTGTTTTGTTACTGTTTTGAGACCAATTGCTCCGAAACACATTTCTGATGTTATGCAATTTTTTACTGCACTCTTTTGAACGTTCCGACACGTCCTTGGTATACCACGCTTCACTTTGTCACATCACACATACAGGACGTTGCCCACTGTGTTGTCCATGACCTATGGCTGCTATGAACACTGACAGACGCAGAACACAGCTACACCTCCTCACCTGGAATGTTAGGGGATTCACACAACCTAAAAAGATTAGGCAGATATTCTCCTACTTGAACAGGTGGGAGGTGGATATCGCATTGCTGCAGGAAACCCACATCGCTCCCAACTCACGACACACCCTGGGTGCACGCTGGGCCGAATCCTCCTACACTTCGCACTATTCCTCCTACTCTAGAGGGGTGATTACCTTGATTCGGAAGGGTACAAACTTCGCACACTTGGAAACGACTCAGGACCCTGAGGGCAGATTCGTCATTGTCACTGGCATACTGCGTGGCCAAAAAATTGCTCTGCTTAATGTATATGGTCCTAATACTGATGCACCCGAGTTCATTAGCGGTCTGTGGGGCCGCCTTCAAGCTCTCCGGGGCACACACATCATATGTGGGGGGGACTGGAATATAGCCTTAAATGAGGAGTTGGATAGATCACCACATTCCCATGAACCACACAAACACGCCAGGCTAACACTTCACCACTTAATGCGAGATCTTACGCTCACTGATCTCTGGAGGCATAAGCACCCAGACGCCGCCGGCGCTACGCACATCTCGGCTGTGCACAACAGCTGGTCACGCCTGGATTACTGGCTCGGCTCAGTAGACGTGGCACTTTGGGCCGCAGATATACGGGTCCTGCCCAGGACACTCTCCGATCACAACCCTGTGCTTCTTACACTATCAGTCCCAAGCTACAATCCACCTCCTTTCCAGTGGAGATTTAACTCTAGAGCTTTGACAGATTCAATTTATGATCATACTATTCATACAGCCATCGTGGACTACTTCCAGCTGAACGAACCGACGGCGGATGACCCATGCTTACTCTGGGAGGCCTTCAAGGCCACCCTCCGCGGAGTCTGTATGAGCACTACTGTGGGTATTCTACAGGATATACAGCACCAGATCAGTAGTCGGGAGAAGCGAATGAGGGACCTAGAAAAGGCGTTTTAATCCACACAAGATGTCTCCTTACTATGCGAACTGAGGCAATTGCACACAGAACATCTCGCTTACGTAGAGGATGAAATTAAATACTTAGACAAACGACACACTGCTAGAGCTTTCGGAGAGGGTGGGAGGCCAGGCAGTGTCTTAGCGTCCAAAATATGCGAGGGTAGGAAGCGGAACACTGTCCTGCGTGTCCAATCCGATGAGGGGGAATATAAAACACAGGCTGCCGACATATTGAAATGTTTCGTTGACACATATGGAGCGCTATATACCTCTCGCCCTATAGCATCCCCTGATGAAATATTTAGCTACTTGGAGGATGTGGCCATCGCCTGGCTATCCGACTCTCAGAGGGAATTTCTAGCGGCTCCCATCACAGTCGAGGAGGTCACAGAAATCATCAAGTCCCTCCCCAATAATAAGGCGCCTGGGCCAGACGGCTACACAAATGAGTTTTATAAACATTATGTTGACATTCTGGCCCCTCATTTAGTGGAGATGTTCGGTGCCGCGTTCGATAGGGGCGAGTTGCCGCCCACCCTGAGAGAAGCGGTAATCATTACATTGTTAAAACCCCACAAAGACCCTGAATTGTGCGACTCCTACAGGCCACTGTCGCTCATTAATGTCGACTCCAAAATCCTGGCTACAATTCTGGCTGTTAGGCTCACTCCCCTAATGACTAATTTGGTTCTTCCCGACCAGTCGGGATTTATCCCCACACGTTCCACTGCACATAATACTAGGACGCTCTTCGCACTATCCCACTATCTACAGCCCTCCACGAGAGCGGTTGCTATTATGCTGGATGCTGCTAAGGCGTTCGATTCGGTCCAATGGAGCTACCTGATTACCGTTCTTTATAGAATGGGCTTCCCGAAAAGATTCGTGCAATGGGTACAGCTGCTCTACACCAACCCTTGCGCGAGGATGCGAGGGAACGGTTATGTGTCAAACAGTTTCCCCATAGGACGTGGCACAAGGCAGGGCTGCCCCCTTTCCCCCCTGCTATTTGCCCTCGCCCTCGAGCCGCTGGCCTGTAGGATCAGGCAGAAATATAAATCCTCGGCTCTGCGTTTTACCGAGAGACCCCTTCACATATCATTGTATGCGGATGATATGCTGTTGTACGTGCGTGATCCCGCCAATAATCTAAATCCGCTTCTGAGGGAATACGTCAAATTTGAGGGGCATTCTGGACTAGCCATTAATTGGACAAAGTCCTACGTTATTCCGCTGACTGACATGGCTGATCCTATACAAACGGATTACCCTTTGGTGTGGCAGACGGATCCTATCCGTTATTTAGGTGTGATGTTTCATAGAGATCCGGAGGTGGTGATAAGGGAGAATTATGGAACTGTCATTTCCACCCTGGAAGATAAAATTCGGCGCTGGATACAGCTTACCCTGTCTCTGGCGGATCGCATTGCGATTGTTAAGATGAATGTATTGCCCAAATTCCTATACCTGTTTAACAACATACCGATCCCCCCCCCCCCCGGCGAGGTATTCCGTCGCATCAAAACACTGACACTACAACTCATATGGGCGGGCAAACAAGCGCAAGTCGACCTTCAGACGCTGACGCTCCCGTGTATCAGAGGGGGTTTTGGTGTACCAGATTTTCTGTTATATTATCTCTGCGCTCAGGCTCAATTTGCTGCGTACTGGTTTCACGAGGTGCCCTACCTCACACATACAGCTATCGAGAAGGATGACGCAGCGCCGGTTCCACTCACGTCCATACTCACTCATAAACGTCCGCCCCTTCATTCACAGGATATTAACCCAGTGGACACTACCATTAAAACGTGGAACAAATTGGGTCAGCTAACACACAGGTCGCCATTGTTCGCCCCTTCCCTACCTCTGGCACATCACGAAGCACTGTCGGTTACTGGGGAATCGGTGGGAATGTCTTTACTACAGCAGGTAGGCATAGCACGACTAGGTGACCTATTCTGTGACGGGGTATTCATCGAAATGGATAACATGACGTACATACAGAATAAATCCCCGTTGTTCATTTTTACATACTACAGATTGAAACGGGCGTTGAGGGAGCACTACCCCACCTTCCCTCTCAAACCGGACTGCCTGAGTGCCTTACAACTCATAATTACATCCTCAAATACCTCCCATCTGGTCTCGAGGCTCTACTCCTCAGCTCAGGCGGATTTGCCTCACTCCACTGACAAAGCCAAGGGGCGCTGGGACGCAATCCTCGACGACCCGCTTTCTGAGCAGGAATGGCAGCAGGCGTGTGCACTGATTCAGATCCTTACCCTCAATGGCAATCTCAGAATCATACACTTTAAATTTTTGCACCAAGCTTACTATACCCTGGCCCGCATGCACAAATACGGGTTATTAGATGTCGACCTATGTAAGCGATGCGAGAGGGAGGGTGCTAACTTCATACACCTGGCATGGTCATGTTCAGCTGTTCAGAATTACTGGGTTGAGGTGTTCGCAACGTTGTCCGCCATGCTGGACTCTGATATTCTGTGTTCTATACGAGTGGGTCTACTGGGCATCAAAGCCCAATTTAAATCCATCAAACGAAAATTCTGTGCTATTGCTCTGCTACTGGCCAAGAGACAGGTGGCTCAGTGCTGGAATAGCTCCAAGAAACCGACTATCGTCAGGTGGCTGGGGGACATGGCCAGCTGCAGGGACAAACTCATGACTTATGAGGAGGAACTCCCGGCGAAATCCAGACCCAAAGACTTCTGGTGTTATCTCACTGATTTCCTTAATGCACGGCAAGCAGAGGTGGGGGAACAAGAGATACGGGAGGTGCCGCTTGGATAAAGTGTTTTAGTGATTGCCATTCATAATGTGAGCGTTGCTACTGGGACGTGCAGGTGATTTTGAATTGCACTAATCTCTTTCTTTCAGGGGTACTGGTCTCAAGTTCAAGGTTGTACCTAGGCTTTTTTCCTTTGTTGCCTAAGTTCGTCATCAAAATATAAAAACCTTTACAAGACCCGTCTGTATGCTTTACACTGTCAATCCGACTGATTGTATCTTTGCACAATACTCTGCAACTGCTGTTTCAATTTTCGCAGCCGGCCCCAGGGTTGTAGGCTTCTGGCCGTGTAATGTTATAACTTTGCTGCAATAAAGGTCTTGGGAGAAAAAAAAAACCTTTGTGCCAATATTTTTCCTGTTTGTTCGCTTAATTCATAACGCTCAGCCTTATTTTGTTTGTATTTAAGCGCAACCTGGTCAGCTAAATGAGAGTATACTGCAGCTCGTTCAATGGTTAGGAGTCGTTGCACCTCCTCAGCACCTTGGCCATTTTTAAGATTGACAGCTAATTTTAACTCTGCGTTCTTAACTTTATCGAATTTATTCTTGAATTCAGCTTGTATCTTCCTACGCTGAAAATTATCTAATAAAAGAACTTCTTCAATTCCATTTGGATCCAGACTCATATTGAGTTTCCTCTGGTCCTTCCATCTAAGAACTGAAGGACCCTTTTTTGAAACATAAAGTTTACACAAAGCACTTCTATTCTTAAATCTAAAAATAAGGTTCCTGTAACCTGGGAGATCAATAGGTTTGCCATTGTAGCTTAAAGGCGCTATATCAGGTTGAAACAAATCAGGACCCAATTTCATAATAAACTTTTCTGACCATATTGACTCATTTATAATGGTGAAAGGGGAGCCAGAATCAGCTGCTGCAATGTGAATATTAACACCACCTAAAGAAATATAACACATGGGTTTCCTTGAATCGTTTTCTTGTATAATGTTGAAAACATCCTTATTCATGGAGTTTGGTGTTTGAATAATATCATCTTCACTGTCCTCATTATCAGATGAGACATAGCCCTCTTCAATACATTTGACTTTCTCCTTCCTAATATTCTTAGCATGGCTTACTTTACTGAAATGGCCAATTTTCTTACAAATTGTACATCTTTCTCTCATGGCCGGACAACTTTTATCATTGGCAAGATGATTTTTACTATCACAACGATAACACTTGAGATTTCTATCATTAGAAGAAACTTTTTTCCTTACCATATACTTAGAGGAAGATTTGTCTTTGTTTCATGTTGAACATCATCAGCATTCTCTTTTTTAATCCCTCTAGCACATCTACCAGATAACTCAGCTTTCCTAACAACAGTTAGGATGACTTTAAGTGCATTGTCCCCATTGACCCATAACCTGTCTTGAATGGAAGAATTATACGCTTGCATTACTACTTGGTCTCTGATTAGTTCCTCTTCAATAGCACCAAATCTACATACATTCTATAGCAATTTTTTGTAGGGCCGTTACAAAGTCCTCAAAAGATTCATTCTTAAGTTGCTTTCTCTGAAAGAATTTGAAACGCGTAACACCAATGCATACCTTTGGTGAAAAATGATTATCTAATTGCCTGATGGCTTGGTTGAAAACATTATCATCCCCGCAACTGTATCTTTATTTAGTTTATTATAGACTCTTAGACCTTCCGGACCTAAGCTGTGCATTACCAAACCTTTTTTTCTCTCAGCAGATAACTTATTAGCATGGTCTATGGTGAACAAATAGTTAATAAAATACTCTTTCCATTGTAACCAAGGAACCGGAGGATCTTGAGACACACATAAAAAAGATCAGGTGACAAAGGCTTTAGGACAGGAATCAGGAACAGGACAGATGACCTCACTACCACCAAAGCTTGAGTAGCACCCCTCTCTGACACTCTCTTCCTCCTCGAGATTCTTCCGCGATCTTCTTCTAAGCAAATTAATTTAGGATAAATGGTTCTGCATTTGATTCTTCATTAGCATTTCTCGTCACTCCGTCAGCATCCCGAGCTCTGCAGCATTCAGGAAATCGCCGTCTAACTAACTAGCTAAGACTACCTCAATTATACCCTACAATATTCATGTACCTCCCAATAATGTTTCAATATCATGAAACTACTAACTGATTGGACAGGCAAGGGGGGATGATCATCACACCATGCTTATTTTCAAATTTAGTCTTTCAGTCCATTGTTAAAAATCCCACCCCTTAATTTTTATTCATAAACCTTTATTTCCCACCCGTATTCACATCATATTTGAAACAAGTGTAAAATTTCTCATTTATTTCTATTCATCCATTGGACTTGAGTCACTCACTTCTTCCGGCTCAGTCACACCATGCATGTGCAAGGATCAGGTGGCCAACAGACTTTATGCTCATACGAAAGGCCCAAAATACCCACTAATAAAAGAGTCAAAAAGACATATATTGGGGGGGCGTGGCTAAGATAGCGGCCTGAGGTGACGGGTTTGCCGGAGGCTCCTCGCCCAATCCCCCTAAAAGCACAGATTTCGCAGGCATCCCTGCCTCCCGCTACTCGTACCATTGGTGCAATCAGTGGGGATTCTGGTGGAGGTCTTGGGAGCCGCAAGCAGCTGAAAGCGGTGTGTCCGGGACTGGGCACGAGGCGCGGGCGACGCCGCGGCAGAGACCTGAGGGCCCTGGTGACCGGAGGCCGCGAGTGGAAGTGCCTGCAACGGCGGTGAGGGCGCCGGCGGAGAGGGGCCGGCTGGGGGACCGTCCGACGGAGCACGAGGACGGCGGACCCCCCGTGAGGCCAGCTGCGGTGTGTCCCTGCCGTGTGCTGCGGCGCCGGGCCGTGGGGGCGCGACTGGAGGCCCTGGCTTTGGCCTAGACGGCAGAGCGCTACAGCCCAGGAGGAGGCTCGGAGCACCGGGGGTGGCGGTGACCCTGCGGCACCGTGGATAGAGAGGTGAGGAGGAGGGCAGCGGAACGTGAGGCCAGAGCTGTGCCGCAGTGCCCAGGCGCGTGACGGAAGGGCCTTCCGGGAGTGAGCGTAATCGAGGTCCTAGCTCCGGCCTACACGACACTGCACAGCGCCCGCGAGAGAGGCCTGACACGCAGGAGGTAACGGGGGCCGGGCAACGCCGACGCCGGCAGCGCGGTGTCTGACGTGGGGGAGACCAGCCTCAAGGGTTCGGGGGGCAGCAGTTCGGGCCCCCGGCGGTCACAGAGCGTCCACCGCCCATACGACGATACCACGGCCTGCAGTCAATCCGGGGCCTGGAGGCGGCAGGCGCGCAGCAGCGGCGTCATCGGCACTGAGGGGACCCAGCCGGGCCTCGGCGGGAAACGGTGGGGACCGGACCGGGACAGGAGACCGGGTCTGGCCCAAACACTGCAAGAGGCTCAGCGTGAGCCCGTCCACGAAGACCTGCGTCCAAGGCATCACACCCTTCCCTCCCTCGAGAGAGGGAGACACACAGGGGAGGGAGGACCGCCGGGCCCCCGGCGAGAAGAGGCGCCGAAGCGGGAAGGGAGGTCACCTGCCAGTGAGCAAGGACCGGGAGACGGCGCGGATGGCGACAAGGCTGCCTAGGCTCTGGAAGGCCCACACGGGCGCAATAGGCAAGGCTGCGTGGGACCGCGCTCAGAGGGGACTCTACGACCGCTCCACGGAGGGGCCAGCGGGAAGGCCGGCGGCGTCCAGATGTGCGCGGGGCGCCGGGCGGCGGATTGCGAGGTGAGCGGAGGCCGGAGACAATGTCCTCAGGTGTTCGCAGAGGGACGCGCACAATACACGACATGTTGTCCAAAGGCTCGTCGAAAGGGGAAAAGAGCCCGGACAAACTGCCACCACCCATGCCAACTAAGGAGAAGGACCGCGAAGGGGGAGGCCCCTGCCACGAAATATTTTATGGAGACTCTCTTTGTCACCCTGAAGGAGGACATCCAAACCCTCCGGCAAGACATGGCGGGAAACTACAAGGAGCTGCGTAAGGATGTTGATGAGCTCGGAGAATGAGTGAAGGCGGTGGAGACCTCCGGCCACGCCAGGGGCGAGGAGGTGGACATGTTGAGACAGGAAATCCTCAAACTGCATGAGCAGCAAACAGACCTGCAATCGCACACCGAAGATCTTGAGAACCGCTTGAGACGCAATAACATTAGGGTTCGAAATGTGCCATCTAAGGCGGAGGGGGAAGATGTCACGCTCTACCTACAGGAACTGTTCCGGGACATCCTGCAGGAGGATGAGGACTTTGTGATCCGCATCGACAGGGCCCACAGGGTGGGCCCCCCTCGCAGGGCGCCTGCTCCCCCACCGGACATACTGGCGTTTTTACCGGATTACCCTCTCAATCAATCAATCAATCATCGTATTTATATAGCGCACTACTTACCCAGAGGGTCTCAAGGCGCTGAAAGAACGCATTTTGCAAGCGGCAAGGAAGGCGCAACCTATCACCTTCAAAGGTCACAGAGTGGAGCTCTTTCAGGATCTCTCCGCAATCACCCTACAGAAACGCCGAGCATTCAGAGTGGCCACTGCCTTCTTGCGGGACATGGGGGTCCCCTACTCCTGGGGCCACCCGTTCAGACTTATATTTAAATGGAACGGCTCCCTCCACCAACTAAGGTCACTGAAGGACACCTGCTCTCTGTTGGGTATCCAGCCAGAGGGCGATGAGTCAGACGATGACAAGGAACCAAGATTCTCGCAATTCACGGTGTCGCAAACGACCAGGGACGGGTGGCAGAAAGTGAGGCGACGTCGTGGGGCCAGGAAAGGATTCAGACCAGACCCCGAAACGGTGGCGCAGGGCCACGAGGCAGCAATTCAGGAAGTCGCTAAAGACACAGGAGCCGCATAGAGGGACCTAGACAATGCCCGCGATCTTTCACAGCATCATACGGGGGCGGGACGGGGGGCCTCAAGGCCGCCATTGCCACACATTCCCTTCCATTGACACTTTACCACAGGCCTGGACTGTTGCTGTATAGGCCTGGGACAATGTTCACCAGTTGGGGATGAGTTGGAATCCGGGAGGAGGGGGGGGGAGGGGCGGTAGGGGCCGGGAGGTGCCCCGAGGGGGGGTTCAGTTTGGGTTCGCGGAGTTCTGAGGTGGGGGGGCGGGCTCCGGGTGTTCCTTCCAGAGGGGCAAGACAGGCAGGGTTCCGAAAGGGCTCCACACAGAGGTTTGGGGCGATGCACACAAGAGCCCGAGGGTGCATCTGGCATAGGCGAGGCGATGGCGGGGTAGGGCATGTTCCCCCAAATGGCGTCTGAAACTTTGCAAATCCTAACCCTAAACGTTAAAGGCCTCAACAATCCAATTAAACGGCGGGCGGTGCTCTCATACTTAGAGAACTCCGGCGTTGCGATTTGCCTCCTACAGGAGACACATTTGCTGGCAAAGGACTGGCATCGTATGCGATCCAGGGCCTTCCCGACTCAACTTTATTTTTCCACTTTAGAGAAGAAAGCAGGGGTGGCCATTCTGTTCGCTAAACACTTCAAGGGTCAAGTAAGAGATAAGGTGGCAGAAATCAAGGGCAGACTACTAGCGCACACTGTTAGCATTGGCAGTAGGATCCATCTATGCGCCCAACACCAAGCAGGAAGCGTTTCTCACTGGGGCGCTGTCGGAGGTTTTGGGGGCAGCGACACGGTACACACTGGTGGGCGGGGACCTAAATCTGGTGATGGACAATGGGGTGGACAGGTCAGGGCACAGGTTCGGCGATACCGGTGCTCTCTCTTCACAAGGGAAGCGCTGGCTCACCAGCAGAGGTTTCAGGGATGCATGGAGGGAGATACACCACACGGCTCCAGGGTACACCTTCTACTCACATGTACACCGGACGTACGCCAGGATAGATCACTTCCTTCATTCGACAGATATGGCCCCTATGGTGAAGGATGTAGAGGTTACCCCTGCGGTCCTTTCTGATCACGGCGCAATACTACTACACCTGCAGGTCCCCCGCATCCATTCACACAAGGGTAGGTGGCGGCTCAGGGAGTCCCTGCTCACGCGTAAGGGGGTTGCGCAGCAACTCTCCCTGACTATGTCGGATTACTTTAGCAGGAACGACACAGGAGAGGTAGACATGACTGCGGTTTGGGGAGCACTGAAAGCAGTAGTTAGGGGGGAACTGATGGCGATCTCGGCCGCAGATAACAAGGAACGGGCTGAAAGACGCCGGGAACTGACCGCACAGGTGTTGGAACTAGAGCGAGTGCACTGTCGGACGGGGGCCCCTAGGATATGGCGTCAACGAAAGGCTGCTAGAGCGCAACTTGCGAGTCTTGACTTAGACAGGGCAGAATATGCGACGCTACGCCTCAAGCACACTTATTATGTAGGGGGGGATAGGACCAGCCGCCTGCTAGCCAGCAAACTCAAAGCGAAAACAATCAAGGCCAAGGCACAAGTCATTCGCGAGGACGACGGCAGAGAGCACTGAGAAGACGAGAGTATAGCTGAGGCTTTTAGGGCATTTTACGCCAAGCTTTACGAGGCCGATCCGGCCTCGGAGGAGGAGGTCGGGACTGGGTATTTAAATGAAGCCCGCGTAACCGCTCTGAACAGTGCGAATTCTGAGGCGCTCGACGCTCCCATTCACTTAGAGGAGGTGATCTCTGCTATTGCACGCCTTAAACCGCTCAAGGCGCCAGGCCCCGATGGGTTCTCCGCGGGCTTTTACAAAGCTTTTGGCCAACCTTTAGCCCCAGTGCTATCGAAACTCTTTAACTCATTTCGAGGCCAAGGCTCGATCCCACAAGAGATGCTCGAGGCGGACATAATCGTCCTGCCCAAGCCCGGAAAAGACACCTCTAAATGTGCGGCATACCGGCCAATATCGCTTCTGAATATTGATCGGAAGCTTTTTACCGGAATCTTGGCGGCAAGGCTGGGGCCGTGCCTCCCGGGCATAATTGAACCGGACCATGCGGGCTTCATACCCTCGCGTCAATGTGCAGACAACACCAAACGCCTACTGCACGTGATCGACAAGGCCCACTATAACAATTCGGATGCAGCCCTACTGTCAGTCGACGCTGAAAAAGCGTTCGACAGAGTGGACTGGCTACACCTACACAGGACACTGTTGAGATTCGGGCTCGGGGAGAGATTCAGAGCCTGGGTGGCAAGCTGTTATGCGACCTCCCGAGCAACGATTAGGGTGAACGGGACCGGTTCCAAGCCACTGGACATCCGGCGGGGCACGCGGCAAGGCTGTCCTCTTTCGCCGATGTTATTCGCCCTCTACATGGAACCGTTTGCCTAACGGGTGCGAGACAACCAGAACATCAAGGGTATCACCTTCGGAGGCGAGGAACAGACCATCAGCTTGTATGCAGACGACATTCTAGTCACTGTGTGGACCCAAGGGTCTCGATTCCGGCATTTCTGCAAGAAATGGAACAGTTCGGGAAGGGATCGGGCTTTAAGATGAATATCCAGAAGTCCGTGATCCTTCCGCTGGGGTCCAATGCGCGACAGCCTCACAGAGGATCACTCCGGATCGGAGGGCTACAGGAACGACTGGAACTACCATATTTGGGGATTGACCTGTCTCCCTCGACGGCCCAAACGGTGGAAAATAACTACTCCAAGCTCTTTCACCGTATTTAGGGGGATCTCCTCCGGTGGCGACATCAGCCGTTGTCATGGCTGGGCCGGGTAGCCGCTGTCAAGATGTCGGTGCTGCCGAGGGTGCTATACCTGCATCAGACCATCCCGGTCACCCCCCGTTGGGCATGATTAAAAAACTGCAGGACGCCATACAGCATTATGTTTGGGCCGGAAAACGCCCTAGGATGCGCCGCGATCTCATCTCGCGGACGCAGGCCGAAGGGGGGCTGGGGGTCCCTGACCTACACCGCTACTTCCAAGCGACCCAGCTGCACTACCTTTTGGAGTGGTCCAGACCGACCTCGGAGAAACGGTGGCTATTTCAAGATAGGGCAATGGCGGGGATGCCAGTCTGGCGGGTCCCATTCCTAGCGAGACGCGACAGACCGGCATATATCAGGAAATCCCCCCTCACCAGAACTCTCTTACAGGTGTGGGACGCGGTAGCAACGACTAAGGACCTTACCTCCTTTCCATCGCCCATGACGCCCCTTTTTGATAATCCGGCGTTCGCCCCCGGGACGGCCCCGGGCTCCTTTTCTCAGTGGCGGCCCACGGAATGTAATTCGGCAGGACACTTGTTTGACCAGCAGGGCTTTATGACATTGGAGGCTCTCAAAGAGGACTACGGGATAATATGACCGCAGCATTTCCAATATTTTCAATTGCGACACTGGCTCACTCACAAAGACGTCGCCCCGCAAGTGGGCCGCTTCCTCACACCCTTTGAGAAGTGGCTGTTGGCCAAATCGGACGATAAAAAAGCGATCACTGAACTCTACAAATTCTTGACCCCACCAGCGCCGGTAACTAGGTCAGCGGGGCAGAAGAGGTGGGAGAAAGAGCTTGGACGAACACTCTCGGATGACGAATGGCAAGATATATTTTTCAGGGCACATCACACGGCTAGGAACATGGCGAGTAGGGAAGCCGCGGTCAAAGTGGCTTGTTACTGGCACTTGACTCCGGAACGCCTTCATCAGAGCAATCCTAGGCGGGACCGCAAGTGCTGGAGGGGGTGCGGACAGACTGAGTCCATGATCTACCTGCTGTGGGAATGCAAACCTATTGGGAGGAGGTCCTTTGTGATATAGATCTGCATTTTGAAACAGAGATACCACTTTTTCCGGCGTACACGATATTAGGTCTGCCTAACAAACTGACCTTTCCACTCAAATCGATCCGCGGGAAGCAAATGGGGTTGGCAATGGGCGCGGCGACCCAACACATCCTCTCCCTGTGGGGCACCACACGCAAACCCTCTCACACGGGATGGCTCCACAAAATTTGGTTTATAATGGGGATGGAGCGTATACAGGCATCTCTCACACAAACCACGGACACGTTCAGAGTGATATGGTCGCCCTTGATTGCACTGCTCACCACCGAATTCCACGAGCTGACATGCCCCAATTATCTCAAAGTTCTCAGACTGGTAGATGAGTTCCACAATCCTCAGAAGGCTTAAGGAACGACGAAGAAATGGAGGATGCCCAGGTGAACCCCTAATAAAGTCTTGGCTGAACACACCTGGGAGGGAGGGTGGGGAGAGGGAGGGTGGGACGATGGTTACTGTTGTTGGGGGGAAGGGAGTTACAAGTTGGGTGTTGGGGAGGGAGGAAATTTGGGCGACACGTTACTTGGAAAACGGCTTCCACTGCACACATGGACACATGACCCGAGGTCATAAGGTTTGGGAGCCCGCGCCGGAGCTTGGGCGGAATGAACGAAAGAGATTGCCAGTACTGTGCAGTAGTTTGAACGTTTGGAAAAGGTTGAACTCAATATCGCTCAGCCCAAGGACCACTCTTTCAGTCAAGGTTTTTTGCAAACATAATTGATTTATTTTGTTAGATTTTTTCTTTTGCTTTTTGATTCTTTTAAAGAGAATGTTTCGAAAAATCAAGAATTTTTTAGGAGATCGTAGAATCAACTAATGAATGGCTACAACTCACATCTGATGCATTTATCAGAATAATCCAGGAGGATAACAAGAGGGTATTTTGACTAAAGGTTGAACACAGAAGAAAAAGAGGCCCGAATGCCAAAGATTAAATTCAAAAGGTAATACATATAACATATGACACTCATGGACAACAATTTGACGACAGACAAACAAATAAATAAGACAGGGCAAGAGGGAACCTTTCCTCTATCAAGATATAGTTACTTAGTAATGAGGGGCCCTATAAAAAATCCTGCTCTAAATACAACAGGTAGGCCTACTCCACTAGATGGAGAGAAAAACGGGTACAAATTTCATTTAGGAGAGCGACCATCCAACATTATTGTACTCCAAACATTTTTAGAAAAAGATTGGTCTCTAAAACAAAATAAATCTGAAATACTGGGGGGGGGGTCGACGCGTTTCGAATCCCTAGGGTTTGGGGTATTCTCTTCAGGACCAACAAACAATATCTGAAAAACATCAAATAAACAACGTGCTGTCAGATATACAAACTAACAACCTTCAACTTACATACGGCTCAGCAAGTTCTTGATTCATACCTGGGTTATCTTGTATTATTCTCCATGTCTTCGTGTCTAGAAGAATAAAGTGAACATGTCTAGCGATTTTATTTGTTAAAAAGTGGGGAGGCTGTGGGTCGAATTTTATAAACTGAAGATGCCACTTACATGTTTGGGACGATCAACAGGTTCAAAGCGGGTTCTGTATTAGAACATATTTTTCATCAGTGTGATACGTTGCTTTCTGTAAGAAACGGAACAGGGCGTAATTGCTTAGTAAACGCCGTCGGATGCACAAATGAGTCGCAAAAGTCAAAAACTGGCATGTCATTTAAGCGTGGCCGGGTCGTGCTAATGTTGGAAGTGACACTGACTAAACAGCAAATACACGCCGATATTCTTTGGTGCTTGTAGAGGTCGAAAATGATATTCCTAAAGGCGCCGCATAGCTTAATAAGTAAATGCGGAATGGCGCTTGGAGTATTTAACAAGGGACGAAGTAACTCGCCGGTTTACCTCGGGTCTTCGTGATTCCTCCTTAATGCGGTGTCGCCATCAGTGCAGAAGCCGTCGGGCTATCGTTTCCGGTTCAGCGTATTTGAAGGAAGCTGTTGTTAAGGTCCTTGAATGCGGGTTGTCCTGGGAGTTGTAGTTTAGACGAGGTTGCTCAAGACGGCGTTCTTGACTATTATTGAAATGTTCAGATGTCCGAGGGTGCAACAAAGTGCAATACATTGTGCTTATAACGTGTTCAGAACATTCAAGGCAAATTTATTGTGAGAGTTCGTAATGTTTACTCAGGCGTTAAAGAAAGGAAAAAATGTGTTTACCATTTATCTGCATATTTGCGTGTCACGAGTGGAACTCAGTGGGCTAGTCAATGTGCCTGGGTGTTTGAAATTGGTGGCGGTGCTTGGGCGGGGCATACAAGGTTTGGAGGTTTGCGATTGTCCTATCATTGCACTGTACTATGTTGTTGCCAATAAAAACAAATTTGATTAAAAAAAAAGACATATATTAATTTAAAAAATAAATGGTTTCACTGTATACCACCTATCTCTACTCTAATCCCATTTATTTATTAATGCTTTCCCCGCATTAGCATTAGTAAAATAGCTTGTGTTAGTTTCAGCAAAGAAGATGCTAAGCATGCGGGTTCTTAAGCAGCAATTTTAAAAGCATCTGCGCAGGCGCAAGAAATTCCCTCCTAGCGACAACTCGTCATACTGTGTAAATGCAGTTGACGCATGCGCAATAAAGGTTTCCCGTTAGCAGCCATTTTAGGATTTCACTTGAGTTACTTATTAGTAATACACATTGGCAAGCTTCTCTTTCTTGTATGTTCAATGTTGTGCATATTAATTTACACAATACATGGTTAATACAATATTAGAAGTTCAATGAGAGGATTGTCTTCGAGCAAGTCTCTTTTCTACGAGTCCTTGCTCCATCAATGTCATTTAGATAAAAACCAGAAGCACCGCTCTCGCTCTCAGGGATTCTACTACCGGCCAAAGGAGCTTTGTAAAACACCAAGGGGCAGTGGAGAGACTAAAGGGGAGTGTAGGAAGGTGGATATCTGACTATATAGTTATCACAGCTTTTTGCCTAGTGTTCAGCAAAGTACATGACTATACAGGATTGTATAATTTGATTATGAGGGAGCAGATCCTTAGTAATTGTCAAAACCACCTTCTACACCAGCACCTGGTGGACTCTGATCTGACCTCTCCTCAAGAATTGGGTAAGAAGGCGGACTAGTGGGTCAGAACCAGGATTAGGCCTAAAAATCAGGGTGGTGACCAGAAGAAAGATTCTACCAAGCCTCAAGAGAAAGGTGGGGATAAATCTAAGGACAAGTCCCCTACAGGGTCCCAAAACTCAAATGGGGGTGGTGGGTCCCAAAACACTTCCTCTAACCCTAAGAAACCTTATTGCCATATCTGTAAACAGCCTGGCCACCGAAAGACTGACAGTAGTTGCCCAAAGGCCAACAATAAGGAAAACATTCCTCCAAGTAACACTCCAAGACCTCCTGTTACTATTAGTAGTAATCCCCTAGGTGGTGGGAGTACCCCCAAAACTGTGCCTGGGTATACTTGGGGAACTCAGGTGGACTCTGGCCTAACCAGGTCCCCTAATAAAGAAACTCTAGTCTGTGAAAATGGCATGGGGTTTGCCAACTTCACTGCTTGTCCCAACACTTTGGGCAAGTACAGACAGGAGCCCCTCATCAATGGCCAGAAAGTTGAAGCCTATAGAGACACTGGGGCTAGCATCACTATTGTGACTGACAGTCTAGTCCCCTCAGGACAACTTTTACCTGGGGTCACCTATCAGGTGATCAACATTGATGGAGTACAGACAGATCATCCCATGGCAGTAGTACATCTCAGCTGGGGAGGTGTCACTGGCCCAAAGAAAGTGGCAGTGTCTACAAACTTGCCTGTAGATTGTCTACTGGGAAATGATCTAGATATCTCAGCCTGGGCTGGGGTAGAACAAGAATACCATTCCAAAATGGTAGGCCTTCCAGAAAAGGTTAGTGGGGCTGTGATGGCCACAGTCCCAGCTCAAGCAGATTTCCTCCCTGAAGAGGTTGGAAGGGCTGTGATGGTCACAGCCCAAGCTCAAGCAAACTTCCCTAAAAAGGTTGGCAGGGCTGGGATGGTCACAGCCCACACACAAACCGTGTTCCTGCCTGAAAAGGTTGGTAGGGCTGTGATGGTCACAGCCCAAACTCAAACAGAATTTAGTGTTCATCACTCCACTCAGACAGAGAGTATTGGGGAGGAAGAAAAGTCTCCCTCCCACCAGACATTAGGTGAAAGTCAGCCTCCTCAGGGAACTGACCCTACCCCTTGTGAAGAAACTTCCCCAGAGGTAGTTAGGCCTAGCCTGGCAGAGCCTCAGATGTCAGTGGACCCTTCCAAGGTGGGACCCAGTCTGGAGCACGTAACCTGTCCCTCTCTACCCTGCCTCGGTCAGCCCAGGGCTGTAGAGGCCAGGGCGGCCAGTGGAGCCCAAAGGGCCCCCTGTCCACAAGAACACCCCCATCAGCAGATTAGGGGCACCAAAGCCAGCAGCCCTAGTAAGGTGAAAATTCCAAAAACTTCTGAGGGCTTTCCCTTCCCCTTAGGTAGGAACATCCCCCAGATGGACACTGTTGGGCACAGCCAAACATGGGACCTGATGGCCCCAAACCTGACCTGTCCCCCCAGTAAGCCAACAAAAGGGACCCAGCCTCCAGCTGTAGGTAGCCAGAGGTTGACCCTGAGAGCACAGTGCAACTCAGTCCTGGAAAGAAAGGCATACATGGTGGAAAATGATTGGAGGAAGCTGAGTCCTACATTAGAGGAGCCTCACTTCAGTACTCCATTTCAACACCAGCCTTTAACTTTGCCAAAACACACCACAGGTAGAGATTCCCTATGGTGGAGACCCCATGATACCCTTAGGGTAAGGGCTTGCTTAGTGGACCATGAGATAGGGGGTAACCATGCTAGTGCAGGTACTTCCTTATATGGCCACTTAGGCAATATAGGCTTACCTGGTCAAGTATAGCCTTATCTCCTTTCGTTTGGGGGGGGGGGGGTTGTGTTGGAAGGTGGATATCTGACTATATGGTTACCCCAAAAATAGAAGGGGTGGAGGGAGAAGGAGGATGAACTAAGCTAGGTCGGCCTCCAAGTGAACTAGAAAAAAGTAGGAACCCAATGTACTGGATTCAGAGACCTAGCTTGTATGATGGTCACCGATCAAATTTTGTCAGTACAGACCAAAAAGAAAGAAAAATTTCTTTCTAGTGTCCCCTCACTCACCGGGGTTTCCCCACGGTGACATGCTTCATCATTGGGGCCATCCCAGTTCTTTACGAAAAGGGGCGTGCTGCGACTAGCGAACTACGCAGGAGCACTTTAGTTGTGAAAGACTATGTGTGGTGTAAGTGAGATAGTGATAGAGTGGGTGTGAGTGATTGTTAAAAATACCGTGCTAGTGGGCCTCAACAAATTTATTTAGCTCCTAGATTGGTATATTAAAAGGGGGTGACACTGTTATTTAACCTTTAGTTAGGGCTAAATCAGTGTGCGGTCAACATGTTTCAAGCTCCCCAGGCTTTTCATCAGGACCATACAGGGACCAGCCCTGTATTTGCCACTCCTATGAGTCCCTAGTTAGGGTGTGTAAGGTTACTAAAAAAACATTTAACGCTGTTAACTCTAAAACATGCGTGTTATACATACGTTTGTACTGTTTCGTTACTTCTGTAACCCCTCCTTGGATTGAAGGGTATCACACATTTAATTCACGCCTCATAATTGGGTATTTGGTGTCCCATCTGCACCTTATTGGTGCGTGCAGGCTTTCCAGTCCAGTGCATGCATATATAAAATGTGAAACTGGTGGTTTGTGAATTCACACATGTAAACAACACAGGACTTAATGTGACTATGGACAAACACACAAAACATAAATCTCATCATGGCAAAAAACGGCATATTTACATGTAGTTGTGCCTATTAGCACTGCATGGTCTCTGGTAGGGGGCAGGATCACCTTATGGAAACATTGCTGTCGATTTAAAAGTAAGAGAAAGGGAACTGCGATCAATGTGCGTTCGCTATGTTCCTAAGTAAACGAAAAAGGTTCGTATTCTAAAAACGGGACCCTTCCACCGTCGAACTGAGCAAGGTACTTACTTCCTTCATGGTTAAACCGCACCGTATTACCTACTCGTTACCCGTCCGGACCGCATCTTGAAGCTGGTTCGGCGAGGGATGTTTTTAAGTTATCGCATTTCCGGGTCCGTTGTTTCAGGGCTAGACCGTGTATCGGTAGCGGCCATCTTGGGAGGATGTGAAATCGATGGACAATAAAGATGTTGACAAACCCGACGTTATTGTCGGAAGTTATTCGTTTAAGTCTCAGCGTTACTTCACTCATTACTTAGAATCCAATATTCCTGCTTTCTATCATAATTCGCATTTTTGTTCCTAATTTACGATGAAAATCGTGCGACCATGCATTATGTTTTATATTTAGAGTTACCGACAGAATTTGAAGTACTTTACGTTCGTGCACAGAAAGGTCTTATTTTGTAGGTGCTTTTCTTTTCAAAAACGATCCTATTAGGTTATTGATGGTTTATAATCCATGGAGATGAAGGTGGTCTGGCATGGACCCATGTAGAGCAAATTGTGTTTAATATCTCACTTTGCTCTGATACTTCCTTCGCTTTGGTGTTAATAATTTTGTTCAATCTACCCAGATGTTCTCGGGTAAATGTAACTTGTTTTTCAGAGAGATCATTCATGATCTTGAAAGGACTGGATACGAATGACATAGATTGTTGGCGCTAATGGGAGGTGTGATTCTGCTCAATGAAATGACTTGTCATCCTGGTGGTGGCCCGTTTGCAGCGGAAGGTGAGTACCCGCATAGTGGAACACAGGAGTAACATCCGGTGCAAACGGGCCACCACCAGGATGACAAGTCATTTCATTGAGCAGAATCACACACCCAATGATCTGACATGGGTAGTGCTGGAAAGTGTAAAAAACAAAGAGAACCTGGAATAGATATTACACGAGCGAGAACTAAGATGGGTTTTCAAATTACGCACGGACACCCACGGGCTAAACGATGACATTCCGTGGGGTGCTTTTGGTAACTAACTGCGACTAAGAACAATATTGAGTCCAAGATGTCCCTTCAGGAACCTCCCATAGCAGGTAATCCAGCCCCTTAGATTGGTATAAAGCTAGGAGCTGTGTTTAAAGACATTAGATTATCCTGAACTGAAACCCTGAAACGAAACTCTGGACCTTCGACATTCTACTGCAACTAGAAGACTGAAGAATCTCCCTTGTGGTCAAGGAGTGACCACCCTGTGCAAACAGGCACCATCGGTGACTTGCCGGTTTGCTTTGTCGACGCTCCCGCCGGAACCCGAAGACTTAGCGACGCAGCCTCTGGACTTCCAGACTTCTCTGACTCCGACCCACATCCACAGCAAAGCTGAGACCCGTGGTGGACACGAGAGACGTGGGACCTGACTACCTGCATTTCCTGCTTTTTGCTAACTGTGCAGCTTCTGAGGCGTCCTCGAAGTTGTGCATTGGGACTTAAAAAGCTTCAACCCCAAGTCGTAAGTGCACCGAAGCTCAGCCCTCCACACTCCACGAGTGCCGCTTGGGGTCTGTGCCTGCATTTCTCCTCGACGCGTCTTCGCAGTTGCTAGCCCATTGGCTAGTGGCCCTCGTGAAGACATCCTTTTGAATCAACACCGCTTGCCTGGTTGCTCTGGGCTTGCTCCTGCTTTCCTGTGAAGGGGAAGCTCCTCAGACCTTGCTGGTCTGAACAGAAGCCGATCTTGCCTTCCTGCGTGGGTTGCCTTTGCCATGGCTTGTTGACTCCAATCCGGAAGCTGACACTGCCAACAGCGAGATCCTTCGTGGGACAGTCCATATCCAGCTCCTGATTGTCGTCGATGCCTCCTGGTCCACATGGCTGCAGAGACAAGCTTTGCATCTTTACCTGATTGCAACTTGACATCGCCTGGTTCTTTCTTGGTCACTGGCTAGTGACCCAGACTCTGTCCCCTCTGCTTTCAGGTTCTTCACTGCTCCGATCCACCCTTGGATCCATCCGGACATCTTCCTCCTGGTCGCCTGCAGCATCTTTTTGCAGCTCTCCATAGGCTTCGACGACGAAACCCGACACAAAAGAACACCTATGCACCCGGCTTCCCAGGGTGAGGTAACTCGAGTACTCCGGTGCTCCCGTGGGTAACAACTATCCAAGTGTCCTAGTTTAACTGGGTTTTCTCGTAGTCCGGAAGTGTCCGAAATCAACTACTTTGTAACTTTTACGTTCCCATTGAAAGTCTATGGTAACTCGTGTGTGTGTTTAGACACTGCACACGCATCCTGTGGGACTCCTACTTCCTAACCTTTGGTTGTCCAGTGTAGCCTCAGCGATTCTCTAGGCCCTAGGCCTATTCACCTTTCCTGAAGTGGTTCTTATACCACTTACTTAGTATATGGTTCATGAGGCCCCTAGGGCAGAATTGTATTTGTGCAACTTATAGCATGCTTATTGAGTAACTTGTGCTGTATCTTGAACTCTGACCTCATAAAGAGTGCCATAAATATTTGATATATACTTTGTGTGGTGTCCTTTCATTTGGTATTCAAGGGGTTATTATTGTTAAAACAATTGGCTTCACATGCTCTCTGAAGTGTTAGCCTAAAACTGCTTTGTCCATGCTACCACTAGGATAGCTGGTCTATAAAGTTGACTCTACAACCATCACCATAAGGGTTGTTTGGACTGATACAGGGTGCAAACTAGAATAGTGGACATCACATATCAGGCCAACTTCTCACAGGGAGGACATTGTACTCATAACAAACGCGCTGCCAAAGGAACTGTAGAAAGCATCTATGAGGCGGAAAGATGGGGATGGAAAGGTAATCGTCCTTCAAATCTAGGCGAACCATCCAATCCCCTTCCTGGAGAATATCCCATAAAAGATGTATGTCCTCCATCTTGAAATGGCGGTACATAACCCAGCCATTGAAGTCCCTGAAATTCAGAACCAGGCAAGAGCCGCCACCCTTCTTTCCACCAATAAAATGCAGCTGAGAAACCAGTGTGGGTAAGGATTTGAAACTACTATGGAACCTTTGTGAAGAAGGGTGTGAACCTCGGAGGAGATAAAATCTTGCTCCTGACAGGAAAAAAACATCACTGGAGGTGGGGCGGTCTGCCTGGAGGAACTGTATAGCTCTAGCTTGTAGCCCTGAACTGTCTTCAGAACCCAAGCATCCTGTGTAATTGCCTACCAATCTTGTAGGAAAGCTTGAATCCTGCCCCAATACCACTTCTTGAAACAGAATGAATCTCACCTGTAGTACCAGAAACCTGGGAGGCACCCTGGGAGCCTCTGTAGCATCCTCTCCTGAAACGACTCTTTTTGGATCTTCAAGAGGGATAGATGGTGGGGTGGTAAGGATCTTGATATCTCCCACAATGTTGCTGGTATTAACCCCTCTGCGGGCTTTGCTGGTACCCCTGGCCGATCGTGTGCGCTCAAAAACATCTGGCCCTGCCAAAAACCAGTCTAAAGGCCTTGCGAAGGGACCCTTGAGCTTTATATCAATTACTGAAGGTCCCTCAAACTTAGAACGTTGGTTCAGGAATAGTTGGCCAACAACAAGCCCTGCACTATTGGGCCTGACTCAGAAGGCGCAAGTGCAGTAAGTTTGGGGTCTAGCTTGAGGAGGATGGATCTGTGCCTATCTCTGAACATGGCACTGTTAGCATTGCCTAGTTGACAGATTTCCCATTGCTCCCAAAGTTTCAATTCATCAGGGTAGCCAGGCCCTCTTGATAAATATTTTGGGTCCTTTGAAAATTTTTTGAGGTACGTAATAGGAGGAAGGTCAACCTCAAGAGTTTCCGCGACATTTGCCGCAGGTCTGGCCTAGGACACTTGGAACGCAGCCTAGTGCTTACCTCTTTGTCAAATGCCTGGTGTATGTAAGTGGAACTGCACATCATCTGTTACTTCCTGTGGAGGATGCCAGATTGTGGATTATGGGTGGATAATATCAGCGTAGTCAAAAGTAAGCTGCTTCGGCTGCGGGCGTGGGCAACATGACGCTCATTTAATTCGTGCTTACAGGGTCCAAGCGCATCCTCCTGTTCCGAGCTCTAGGGAGAGGAAGAGCTGGACTCATCCTCCTGGAAAGGATAGGGTGCTGGAACCTCAGAAGAGGCACTATAATCGTGCTCGGTTGCCAGAGTGCTGGCCAGTCTAGCAAAATCTGCAGCATGGGGGCCCTTTGGGGTCCTCCCACTGGTCTTGGTTCGCAACAGGAAGTCCGGAGCCAATCCAGTTCTTCTGCGTAGCCACATATATGGTTCTTTAGAGACTCGATGGCCCTTACCAGGGCTCAGTTGACAAGAGGACTGCACCCCCACATCTAATGCATTCACCAGGTCTTGCTCCAGGGACCCAGTGGGCTCATAGTTGTAATCCTCTTCATAGTACTCTCCCATAGTGAAGGTGTATGCCCTTCAGAGGTATAAGCGTCCCAAGAGGATAAGACCAAAGACCAAGAAATAATAGTCAGGAACAATCAAGTCCCAAGCAGGAGCAATAAGGGGGGAGTAGAATCTAACCTCAAGTGAGGCCAGGCAAATTAAGTGCCAGTAAAGAGTGGAGGGAGTGCCTGTGCAAACTCTATGGCAATTTTCAAACCCTGTGCCTTACCTAGGCCACAGGGCGTCTATTGGTAGCAAATCATGAGGGCCTGGAACTGAGAAGATTTTTTATACGTGTCTTTACAGGTTCAATTGAAGCCTAAGAATATTGGAGGCAACGACATTTGCTGTTGCGCATGTGCGGAGCTACCCTATAGTGAAAAATGAAGAGAGGACCACGCGTCAGGCAGACGTGCGTCCTCACTCCTGTCTCCTGCTCCACAGAAACCGAGGCGCGGGCTGCAGGTGCTACCTCGGGAGGCAGAGCTCTCCCCAAAAACTTGAATGCAAAGCAAGCAACGCAGCAGGACCGCAAACCGCACAACTAAATTAAAGCAATAACTATTGACTAAGAAAATATTTAAGCAAACAATGCACAATACAGGCATGGAACGCTACAATAACAAACTAGCGATGTAGCATATCAATCAAAATAACAGTGAACAAAAACCATCACACTGAAAGCATAAGGAGAAGTGCACTTAATTGACTGCAAAGCAGCAAAGAAAGAAGATGCTCTTGCGCTGGAATTAGGTTATATAGGGTAGTGTCTCTATGGTTAGTCATGTGACAATAGGGTTTCATGGGAAATGTAGTATTTAAAAAAAGTTTATTGTGATTGGCTGCTGTTTTTAAAGTAGTCAAAGAAATAGAGGCATAACTAGAGCCTCTGGTCCTGACATAGAATTGCTTTGATTCTTCGTGCTTTTGAAGCCACAAGGCACAAGCATTTGACCAGCTTTCTGAGATTCTGGGCCAAAGGACTTATTTTAAAAGGAGGGATGAAGGTACCAAATTTCACACATCTGTATAAAAGTAATACAAGAGAGGGTGGGGGGGGGGGGGGGTCACCAAAGCAACATGGGAGGACAAGGGGTATGCTAAAGCAACACAGGGTAGGTAGCGATTTGGGGAAGGAACCATAGAGGGTACAGGTGGGGGGAAGCAACAACACAGAAAAACAATGAGGAGAAGCAGATGGGCGAGCTCAAGAGGAATTGAGTTGCGAGAAGCAGATGTGCAACAGAGCAACACAGGGAGCAGGTGCTGAGCACACACGGGAGACTGCTTAAAAACACATCCTCACAGAATACTTCACATAAAAGAAAAAAGTAGTGATTGAAAAGCACACAGTGGTAGCAAAGGTGCCAGCTAAAGAAAGTGATTGAGTATAGAGACAATGCTCCATGGGAGACCCAAACACAAGATTGACCTCATTGGCACTGCAGAGCCTCATAGAGGTGTACACACGCTTTATGGCTAGCCTGGCTTTACATAATAATAAATCCAAAACATTGATATTAACGGTGCTGAGACAGATTATCGAGTTGGAAATGTCGACTTACACAAATATCGAGTTGGAAATATCGTGATTCAGAAATATCAATAGCAAGAATATCGTGGCCAAGAATATTGAATTTAAGGTAACAAATACTGTTTAAAAAAATATAGAAGTCAGTAATATTGTTTGCAAAAATATAGATGTTTAAAATATCGATTTTTAAATTAGTGTTAAGTATTTTAGTTTATATTTGAAATGTATGTGATGTATTTTTATGTATAAGTATTGTTTGTGTTTTTTAATATATGTGTTAATTTTTAGTAGTTATCAATTTTATTTTTATAACATTTTGCATTTTTTTTTTTCGTAACGCTTTGTGGGTTTATGGGGAATAGAGTGGGAAGTAATTTAATTATAATAATGATTTTTTACTTTATTTAATTTAGATTTTATAGCATTAATTGTGGGAAGTAATTTATTTGTAATTAATTATTAATTTGTTGTTAATTAATAATAATCAATTAGTTGAAGATTAATTATGGTAATTGTGTAATTTTTTTAGGTACGGATTGTGGGGTATATAGGGTTAAAGGGTGAGAAGTAATTTATTTTTAATTATTTGATAATTAGTTGTTAATTTATATTAACTAATTAATTGATAATTAATTATAGTATTTGTGTGATTTTATTTAGGTGTGGGCTGTGGGGTTTATGGGGTAAAGGGTGGAAAGTAATTTATTTGTAATTATTAATTAGTTCCTAATTAATATTAATTAATTGATAGAAAATTAATTACGGAAATTGTGTAATTAATTTTAGGTGCAAGTTGTGAGGTTTATAGGGCTAAAGGGTGGGAAGTAATTTATGTTTAATTAATTAATAATTAGTTGTTAATTTATATTAACTTCTTAATTGATAATTAATTATGGTAATTGTGTGATTTCTTTTTAGGTGGGGGTTGTGGGGTTTATCGGGTAAAGGGTGGGAAGTAATTTATGTTTGATTAATTCATAATTAGTTGTCAATAAATATTAATGAACTAGCTGTACCCTGCCACGCGTTACTGTCGCTCAGTATGGTTAAGTGGAAGAGAAAGAAAAGAGTAAGCGCACATTTCTAATATGTTTAATTTCACAATGCTTGTGGGCACACAATATGTTTTTGTGACTATTGTCACGTTGTGTATAAACACGCACTAATGTTGCAAAGTGAACCAACTCCTCCCCGCTCCCTCCACCCACTTCCCGGTCTGCCATCCTGACACCAACTGTTCATCCTAATATATGTAGACTATTGTCTCTATGCGTCCGTTGTAGCTGTTGCGCAGCAACCAAATCGATAGGGTCTGTTCGGCCTTTCAATTAAAAACACACGCGTGGGGGGTGGAGCCACATGCGGGACCAAGTTGGCCGCGTGAGACCTTAGCTCCGTAGAGCCCGCTCCTCTTTAAGTCCATCCTGTCTTAATCCTGCCACCGAGAGTGAAATTCGACGGTTGAGTCGGAAAGATAATAGTAGGCGAAAATTGGGACGAAAATGGATGTTTCTACCCCTCAGGAGCGGCATCCGAAGACTCGGGCCTGGCACTTTCGGAGTCCGGGAGCTGTGGTATGCCTCCGAGCCGGATGTTAATGCAACAACAGCGGCCTGTGACACAGGAAGCTCCGGCTCGGTACGGGCGTCGACCTCCCTATCGCCCAGTCGAAAGTTGCGACATCAGAAAAGACCGACGCTGCACCACCGTCACGTACTGCGTATTGTATGCACGACTGAGGTGTGATACACGGTCCAAGGTGTGAAGTCCTGTTTTGGAACACAAAGCGGCGGCCATTACAATCCCGTTAATGGCGTCGAAACCAGACAACGAAAAGCCCCCCTCGCGGGGTGGAACAGGGCTGAAAAATGTACAGTCCATTAAGATGGACAGATACGCACAGGCCAAAGGTTCGCCAGTGGAACGGAGGAAATCTCCGCCGCTTGGGGGAGACTCCTTGGTGGAGGCAGTGGAGCCCACGCTGGCGGATGTCATGGCCGCCATAAACAAAGTGCAGACGTCTATGGTGGAAAAAATGGACGCATTGGACAATAAGTTAGACAAAGTGAAACTGGAGTTTAACCTACTGAGAGCTGACCATGCCAAGATGAGCGAAAAGGTTAAATCGCTAGACATTAAGACATATAGCCTGGTGGACGACATGGCGGAGGTACAGCAGGAAGTCCGTGCCTTGCAAGCGGCCCGTGAGGAAACGCGTCGGAAGTTGGACGAGTATGAAGGGCGTAATAGGAGGAATTATATCCAAATCCTTGGAATACTGGAGAAATCGGAGGATCAGGCCCCAGATCTATTTGTAGAGAACATTGTGTTGAGTAACTTAAAGCCGAAGGAACTCAGTAACTTTTTCTCGATTGAGCGGGCCCACGGAGTGCCGGGTGGACAGCTGAGACCCGGGGCGCCTCTTCGACCTATGATAGCTAGAGTGCTTAACTACAGAGACAGGGATGTGATCCTGCAGGCGGCACGCTCAGCGGACCCGACTTTGTCCTTCTTTCCGGACTTCATCCAGGCGGTACAACGGCAAAGACAGAGCTTCCTTCCTGTTAAAAGGAGACTGAGGGAAAAGGGAATACGCTACTCAATGCTTTTTCCAGCGAAGCTTCGGGTGGAGGTGGATGGAAGGTCATGGTTTTTTGATCATCCAGAGGCGGCATCGGACTGGCAGGACAGCGCCACACGGCCTTAATCAGAGGAAAGACATGAGGAGGCTCCAGAGGAACAGCGAGGCCAGAATTAGCTGATTCATGACTGCCACAGGGGGAGAGGGGTTTTCATATGAAACTTATACATGACCGTGAATCGGGTGGTCCTTGGAGGGGGGGAGAAGGGGCTGAGGACTGGGTTTCCCCTCGTACTATCTTTAGTTAATTTGTTAGGGTCGGGTGACGGGCACACTGCGAGTTGGGGTTGGGCATTTTCCTTATGCAGGGGTGCAGGGAGGGGGGAGGTGTAAGGAGGGAGGGGGTATATATGTTTGTTAGTGATGTTGAATTTTTGGGTTGGTTTGAGTTGTGTATGTATTTGCGTTTTTTTGACTCAGGTGACTATCCAGTTTTGATCTTTCTCACATATGGGTTCGAACGCAATTGAAAAAAGAGGATCGGGGATGAAAGTGCTGAGCTGGAACGGGAATGGTTTAGGAGATAAGATCAAGAGGGGGAAGGTCAGTCAACTCATTAGGAGACACTCCCCGGATGTAGTGTTGCTACAGGAAACCCACCTAATTGGTAACAAATGCATGGCTCTACACAGAGGGGGATGCAAAATGGTGGTGTATGCGGGTTTCACATCTGGTTCCAGGGTAGTGGGTATACTGATCAAAAACTCCTTCCCCTTCTCTGTACAGAAGACTTGGATTGATCAGCGGGGTAGATACGCCACCGTCACTGGCCAGCTTTGGGCACATACGTTTACTCTCCTGTCCATATATGTACCGCAGGCCCTTCAGTCCGAGACGTTCAGAGACTTGAGTAACATATTCCTTGCGTTTCCCCTGGGAGGGCTAGTATTGGGTGGAGACTTTAATTCAGTGCTTGATGGTGAATTGGACCGCAGTCCACCCCCGGTGTTGGCGCAATCACAGAGATGGCTTCCGGAGTTCCTATGTACTTTGGGACTGATTGATAGCTGGCGTGCGCGCAACCCGAGATCCGTGCAGTACTCCCATGTTTCGGCCGCGCATAGGTCCCTGTCCCGACTTGATTATGTCTTAATTCCAGCTGCAGCGGCGCCTTCGATTGTGGAGGTCAGATGCTTGGGGAGAGGTATATCAGACCACTCCCCACTATGGCTTAGTCTCACGCTTGAACTCCCAGCAGCAGGTAGAGTGGCTCCTATTGGGGCTTGGAGATTGAAGGACCCCACGGTATGGAAAAAAATTCTTAAGGTGGCGGACAGATACTTCCTGGAGAACGAGGGGTCGGTTGAATATGCCGGATCACTTTGGGAAGCTTATAAAACCGTTGTGAGGAGCGAAGTGTTGTTTATTGTTTCGAGGCGGAAGAGGGAAGAGCAGACGGCGATTACCAGCAAGGAGGGAGAGGTCACGCGTCTAGAGAGGCAGTTCGCAAAATCACCTACAGCGGCGGACCTCCACCTACTGAGGCTCCGGGAGGAAGAATATAGGACTTTGGCTAGAGAGAGCGCCGTGGCGCATCATAATGCGACACAGAGCCGTATATATGAATATTGCGATAAGGCCGGGAAACTGATTGCTTGGTTGGAGAAGGGGGAGCGAGCGTCTAGATTAGTCCCGGAATTGGATAGTCAAGAGCGGGGTTTGATTAAAGACCCACAGGCGGTGGCAGACAAATTTGGAGAGTATTATCGGGGGTTTATGAGGCTGGGACTGATTTCACGGAACAAGACAATGGAGAAATGATTAAAGATACTGTCATGCCAAGCCTTTCCGACGAGGATAGGAGCTTTCTTGACTCTGCTATTACAGACGATGAAGTCGCCCAGGCTATAGAGCAAGTTGACTCCGGTAAGGCCTCTGGTCCGAACGGAATACCTATTGAGCTGTATAAGTTAAATGCCAATAGAGTAGCACCGTATCTCCGCGCCATGTTTCTCGAGAGTCGAGAGAAAGGAGAGCTCCCATATGGTCAGCGAGTGGCCAATATAGCTGTTATTCATAAGCAAGCTAAGCCTAAGACATGTTGCTCCTCCTACAGGTCCATATCGCTCCTCTATGTAGAGCCCAAGGTCCTGGCCAAGCTCCTGGCTGCCAGATTAGTGAAGGTGATAACAACCCTGATCCATCCGGATCAATCCTGTTTTATGCAGCGCTGCAGCACAGTGTTGAATCTGCGTCGGCTGCATGGGGTACTTGGAGGGGCTTCAAAGCTAGGGGAACCGGCGGTTCTAGTGTCCTTGGATGCCACAATGGCATTCGATAGAGTGAAATGGCCATACTTATTTGCGGTTTTGACCAAGCTGGGTTTCGGAGATGGATTTGTGAACTGGGTGCGCTTACTGTATACTAGGCCACTGGCAAGGGTAGTGGTTAACAACTGCAAATCCCGGGACTTCTCCCTTGGAAGAGGTACCAGGCAGGGGTGCCCTCTGTTACCGTTGCTCGTTGCATTGGCAATGGAACCGTTGGCAGCGTGGGTACGCTGGGACATCACTATACGCAGATTGCGCTGGACGCAGGAATGGGAGGACAAAATATTGTTATATGCAGATGATGTACTGCTCTATATTACTAAACCTAAGACCTCCTTCCGATATTTTCTGGATGTCATTACTTTCTTTGGGAGATACTCCGGTCTAGCTATAAACTGGAGTAAATCAGTACTTTATGTCCTCGCCGGAGATCCCCCGGAGGTCCCGCATACATGCCCTATCCGTATAGAGAAGGACGGATTTAAATACTTGGGAATCTATGTCTCGCTCGATCCGAAACGGCGCTATGATAATAATCTTGCATCTCCCCTGACTCGATGCCGAGGGGATGTGGAGCGCTGGAAGACTCTCCCGCTGTCATTGCTCGGCAGAGCAACCCTGTTTAAGATGATGGCACTGCCACGATTCTTATATGCGTTACAGAATGCAATGGACCCAGTGCCAGCGGTTTATTTCAGAGAGATAGAGGCCCTTCAGCGGCGCCTCTTGTGGGATGGTGGGGCTCGTATAGCTTTTAATAAATTGCCTCGCTCCTGGTTTGATGGTGGTATAGGGCTGCCTGACTTGCGAAGGTACTACTGGGCATAACATCTACCCACTTTGAATCACGTTGTATACGAGTCCCCGGAGATCCAGGCTATGCTATGGATAGAGGTCAGGCCCCGGGTGGCAGGATAGATAGATCGTTATATTCTAGACTGGGTAGGTTTCCCCTTACGGGTCCAACGGCACATTGAGTACGAGTGTGGCACGCTGCCACCAAAAGTTTGGGCTGGGAGGGCAGACTTACATTGGCCACTCCGTTGATTAATTCTGAAAAACTAGGTAGCCTATGGAAATCCAAAGGGTTTGATAAGTGGGACCCTATTGGAATTACTCAGATTAAGGATGTGTGGGGGAAAAATTCGATACACACGTTTGAATCACTTGCAAATCAATATAGTCTCCACCAGAATGAATACTTTCAATATTTGCAGGTGAGGCACTCGTTGTCAGCCCATATTCCTGAGTAAACGGAACACCCTGAGGCTTCCCCTCTGGAGGACCGGGTCCTTGATGGTCATATCCCAGACAAAACCATTTTCCTGATATATCGCAAGTTAATTAACAACGCAGAAGACCCACTGGTTAGGCTTAGGTCACAATGGTGTGCAGATGGCCTTGAAATGGAGGATGAGGACTGGACGGAGGCGCTATCCTCCCCTAAGGTAGTCGCTGTTCAGATGAGGCTTCGCCTGGTCCAGTTTAAAGTGCTCCACAGAGTTTATGTTACCGGGCCACGGCTCGTGCGAATGGGCAGAGCGCCTAGCGCAGCATGCAGGAGAGAATGTGGAGAAATGGGCACATTGATGCATATTCTTTGGCACTGCACCTTCGTACAAACTTACTGGGAGAAGGTTCAGGAGAAATTGAGAGTTGGGTTGGAAGTACGTATGGAAGTCCGTAGATGCCTCTTGAATGTATGGGAACCGACAGATCTCAATGATTATCAGAAGCAATGGGTGATGTTGGCGTGTATGGTGGCCAAGCGAAACATTGCGCAGTTGTGGGGCGCCCGCCAGCCGCCTCAGGTGCATGAATGGGAAGAAGACCTCGACTGGTGTATGATGAGAAGTGGAAGTGGGGGAAGGTGTGGGGGGCTTGGAACCAGTATCGTGAAGGCCTTTGTGAAGCCCCCGGGGGAGATCCGTATATTGCAGCACAGGAATCCTCATGATCCCGATGTTTCTTTTGCTATTAATTGCTTGATCCTGCACAGTGCCCAATGAACCGAAGTGTTGTAAATTGATTGCACTCACCTGAGATTTTATTATTTCTATTGTTTTGCTTTTTTCATAATAAAAAGAGTTAAAAAAAAAAACCAAAAAACACTCTATTGTGTATATATAAACACGCGCTAATGTTGCCTTTCGATTAAAAACACACGCGTATTCAAATCCCACGTTGAGTATATATCAACACGTGCTTAATCAAATCCAACGTTGTGTTAAAATTTCAAATCAATCGGTGAAGAACTTTCGGAGCTTTAAGATTTTGAACAAAGGAACATTGACATTTTTATGTGTCTGTTCGAGCTTTCAATTAAAAACACGCGCGTATTGGAATCAAACGTTGTGTATATAAAAACACCCCTATTCGAAATGTGTCAACATTTCAAAGCAATCGGTGAAGAACTTTCGGAGATTTGCTATTTTGAACAAACAAACATTTACATTTTTATTTATATAGATTAATTAATTGAAAATTAAATATGGAATTTGTGTCATTAATTGTAGGTGTGGGTTGTGGGGTTTATAGGGGTAAAGGGTGGGACGTAATTTTTGTTTTATTAATTAAAAATTAGTTGATCATTAAAGTTAATTAATTAATTTATATTTAATTAGGGTATTTGTTTATATTTTATTGCACTCACTGGAGCGGAAATTGTAATTTTACCTCTCTGCTATTCAACACTTTCCATACTGTTGCACTCACTGGAGTGGGATAAGTAATTCTTACCCCGCCGCTATCCAACACTTTCCCTACTGTTGCACTCATTGGAGTGGTAATAGTAATTTTTACCCCTCCGCTGTCCAACACTTTTCCTACTGTTGCATTCACTGGAGTTGGAAAAGTAATGTTTACCCCTCCGCTGTCCAACACTTTCCCTACTGTTGCACTCACTAGAGTGGGAAATTTAAGTTTAAGATTTTAAAATAGTTTAATGTTTTAATTTATTATGTTCTTTTTATTAGATTTTATGTTACTGGTATACACACACACACACACACACATATATATATATATATATGTACATTTTTATATATGTTTTAAATGATAACATTAAATAAAATTAATAGTTTATTAATTGGTTTAAAGTAAATATATATGAATTATTATGTATGTGTGTTTAACTTTTTTAAACTAAGTTTATTTATTATATTTGTTTAAAAAAATCTACTTTCTTTTTAATAATAATTTTATTATTTAACATATTTAATATTTATTATTTTATATATATATAATTCGATATTTTGCACAACTATATTTTTTACATCCATATTTTTCCCAAATATTTTTGTACTTACCTGTTTAAGTATAGGGAGTCAATATTTTTGCATTCTATATTTTTGCATCAATTATTTTTACTTCTATATTTTTAGCATCTAGATTTTGTCGGATAACCGTATTAACTGCAGGGCCTGGATTCAAGAAACCCCTGAGATTCTCCATAGTGAAGAGACATGTAGAAGTGGTTGATAAATTCACCTATTTAGGAGTATTATTTGATTGTAAAATAAAGTGGAAGGATATGGTGATCAATAGAGTCGATCTCATGGAAAAAAGCATATCCCCAATTTTTAGATTCTCCCAAAAAATGAGGTTCAAAACCCATCCCAAAAATGTTAAAAATCTATTTAGCTAAGGCTAAATCCGTTGCCTCATATGGGGCAGCAATCTGGGGAATGGCGGACGTTGGAGCAATTCAGCATGTGGAGAATGCTTTTTATAAAAGACTGTTACCTGCCTTTCGTGCTTGCTCGAACCTTATTTGCCACACCGATCTAGGCTTACCTTTCATTAGTGATTCAATTAAAATGGCCCCTCTGCTGTGGTGGCACTCAATATGGAAAAGGGATAGTGTTAGACTCAACCAATCAGTGCTAAGGATGATCATAAAAATGGATTATGCACTCAGAATCCTGTGGTTGAGTAATGTAGAGTCTACTCTGGCATTGCTGGGACTGCACGATCTGCATGAAACCCCACTGCTCTGTGCTAGTTTTCCAAAGGTTAAGTTAAAAGAAATATTCCTGGCAAAGGTACAAAACGATTGAGTGGGCGCGAATAAAGACAAAAGCAAAGTAATTTTATAACAGATACTACCACCTGAAAATCCTAGTTCATTTTCTTATTTGTCCTTTGTTCAAAACAAGGGGACACCAAATGTCAATCGGGCAGCAAGTTGCCGGCGTAAAATCCCAGAATTCGGACAGAAGCGACTGACAACGTGCAGCATCCTCGAGCCAAGCGCTGACCTGGGGCGCGCGTCTCCATCCCCAATGCATAGCGACCCTACGCCGTGTGAGAATGAGCAGCGTAGCGGTTAGCCAGCGGGAGGTGTCTGGACAATTTTTTCACAAATGCTAAGAGGCCTGGGTCTGGCGTGACAGGCTTGGAGGTGATCTCAGTGATGGCGATGCACACATCTCGCCAATATGCAGAGACCTTTGGGCACAGTCAGGTGAGATGAGAGAAGTCGTCAGGCTCATTTTGTGCAGCTGGGCAGGGGAGCGGTACAGTCTATGCAGGTATTTAAAATGTATGAGGCGTAGGCGGTAGTTAGGGGGACAGACGTTTGGTCTGCTTGCAACAGTACAGTCAGACATCCTGAGAGAGATCGGCGCCTTGGTCCTCACTCCACGCAGCGCGGGCGCAGTCAGCGGAAATCTGTGACGCCGCCAGCGTAAGGGCGTAAAGTCTGGAGACTAGCTTGCGGCGGGAGGAGGATGTGTATGCGAAGTCAAGGACAGCCATTGAAGGAGGAGTCTAGGGAAACATGGGTTGTATCTCCCTGCAAGACGCTCTGAGTTGGTAATACAGCAGAGTGTCCATGGGGCCGGACTCGGCTGGAAGGGAAAAAAAGCCACTGTCAGGGTAAAGGTCCGATAATGTGTCTAGCCCCAGGCGAGTCGCACGTTTTTTAAATTATTTAAAAAAAATCTTTTTATTGAAACATAACAGCTCCATTAAAATACACATCAGATAGCAGTGGAAGTGCATTGGTAAAGTTACATCACACAAATATAGAAATCACTTGGCGAGATCCATGTTAGCCTACCCCCATAGCGTGCCCCTTACGAAATTCAAAATTCTGTGTTTAGGCACCCTCACCTTCTGTGCCCAGACCCCCCCCGTGCTGTGTCCTTCCCCCTTCCTCCCCCCCCCTCCGCTTCGTGACCATTCCCTCTTGCGACTTTGGATGGGTGGTCCCTCAGACAGTAGGGTCCAGTAAATGCTCGCAGAGCGTGTCAATCAGAGGGTGAATTCCAATAAGGGCCTCACTCGACCCAGTGGTGATCCGTCTGGGGTATTCAACCAGTCCCTCCTGTATCGTCTCCATGCCAACCATATCTTCTCCCATTTTTTAGGGCATCCCGGCTATTATAAATAACTTTCTCTGCCCTTTGGCACCAGTCCAGGTCCCGCTCCTATTCCTCCACCGTTGGTGACAGGTCACTGCCCCAGAGGCGAGCTATGTTCCTCTTGGCCACCATACTGGCAAGGGCTAGCCATATCTTGTCCCCCTTGGGCCAGGTAACGTCACTTGTCACCCCCAGAACATGCCATCAGGCCTCCAGCGGCACCTCTGCCCCAATCACTTCTTCCATAATTTCCTGCAGTTGAACCCAATACGTGCGGATTTTGGGCCAGTCCCATAGAATGTGAAAGAAGGTGCCCTCCTCCCCGCAACCCCTTAAGCAGAATTGCGAAGCTGCAAACCCCATCTTATATTGCACCGTCCGTGGGGTATAGGACCTATGGAGGATAGGCAGCTGAACCAGTCTCAATCTCCTCTCTAGGGCACTGTAAGGCTTCGTTCCAGTCATCGTCTTCCAATAAGCCAAGATCCGACTCCCATTTTTCCCTCAATGGTCCCAGTGTGTCCGGAAGGTTATTAACGAGCTTTTTATAGGTAAGGGAGATAGCTTTGTCAATCATAGGATCTAGCAGTAGCCTATCCTCAAGTGGGGCATATTCAGGTAGTTGTTCCCCCTGCGTCAGATGTGCATGTATGGGTGTTTGAGTTGTTGGTAGTGCAGGAATTCCCCATCACCCATGTGGAACTCCGTCTATAGAGTCGCGAAATCTACCAATTTTCCCCTCTTCCATACGTCCCCCAGTGTGTCTATGCCTATCAGGCTCCACTGGCACAGGTCTAGCAGCTTCACAACCTCCCGAAGGAAGTCGCCGTTCCACAAAGGTGTAAGGTCTGTAGGTTTCGCCTCCCACCCCAGTGACTTTGTTGCCCGTTTCCACACCTCTACCACCACCGCTGTCAGGGGAGGCAAGGTCTGACTGCGTCTGGTTTTAGAGTATAAGGCCGCCAAGTAGAAGTCTACCCCCAGGGCCATGCGGTCCACCCGATACGCGGGTTCCTCCTGTGGGGCAAAAACCCAACCATTTATATTGACCAGCTGTGTCGCCCAGTAGTAGAGACGAATGTCTGGCACTGCCAACCCTCCCTCGTACGGTCCCCGCTGCAGTTTTTTAAGCACTATTCTCGGGCACCATCTACTCCACAATAATGAGCGGTGCTCTCACTCTACTGAGGCTGGGGCCCCGCCAGGACATAGCCCAGGGATTTGCTCCAGTTGATGCGATATCTGGAGTATTCCCCAGACTGTGACACTGGTGTTACATGACCTCAGTGCCGCGTTTGACACGGTTTCACACGCGATACTGCTGCGTCGTCTGGGAGAAGCAGGTGTCTCGGGGCGGGCATTGGATTGCCCGCTATTCGCATTCTGGCACGCACTTCACCACACTTGAGACTGGTGTACTTTTGAGGTAAAAAACGTACCTAAGACCGCTGAATCGTCTTCCCTCTGATTGGAAGGGGGAGGACACCACTTCCTGTTTCGAACTGCTGGCGGTTAGCGCTCTAGCAGTTGGGTCTACCGGGGCTATTTAGGCTGAGCCTGATTCTTAGACGCTGCGGTAAGGGGTTGTGGCAGGACCTCCTGACCCGCTAGCTCGCCAGAGGATATCACTTTGAGCCCTGCTCTAATCATTTGTAAAAGTGTTATGCTGGATTGATTGTTTTTAATTCTGTGAACAAAACGGAATAATCTTCTTTTTAAAATTACCCGCTATTCGCATTCTGGCACGCACTTCACCACACTTGAGACTGGTGTACTTTTGAGGTAAAAAACGTACCTAAGACCGCTGAATCGTCTTCCCTCTGATTGGAAGGGGGAGGACACCACTTCCTGTTTCGAACTGCTGGCGGTTAGCGCTCTAGCAGTTGGGTCTACCGGGGCTATTTAGGCTGAGCCTGATTCTTAGACGCTGCGGTAAGGGGTTGTGGCAGGACCTCCTGACCCGCTAGCTCGCCAGAGGATATCACTTTGAGCCCTGCTCTAATCATTTGTAAAAGTGTTATGCTGGATTGATTGTTTTTAATTCTGTGAACAAAACGGAATAATCTTCTTTTTAAAATCACCCGCTATTCGCATTCTGGCACGCACTTCACCACACTTGAGACTGGTGTACTTTTGAGGTAAAAAACGTACCTAAGACCGCTGAATCGTCTTCCCTCTGATTGGAAGGGGGAGGACACCACTTCCTGTTTCGAACTGCTGGCGGTTAGCGCTCTAGCAGTTGGGTCTACCGGGGCTATTTAGGCTGAGCCTGATTCTTAGACGCTGCGGTAAGGGGTTGTGGCAGGACCTCCTGACCCACTAGCTCGCCAGAGGATATCACTTTGAGCCCTGCTCTAATCATTTGTAAAAGTGTTATGCTGGATTGATTGTTTTTAATTCTGTGAACAAAACGGAATAATCTTCTTTTTAAAATTACCCGCTATTCGCATTCTGGCACGCACTTCACCACACTTGAGACTGGTGTACTTTTGAGGTAAAAAACGTACCTAAGGCCGCTGAATCGTCTTCCCTCTGATTGGAAGGGGGAGGACACCACTTCCTGTTTCGAACTGCTGGCGGTTAGCGCTCTAGCAGTTGGGTCTACCGGGGCTATTTAGCCCTCGCCCCCTACTGAGCGCGCAGCGGTCGCGCGCAGTGGAGCCGAAGCTACGCCGAAGAGTAGCCAAAGAGTAGCCCGTCTGCGCCCGTCCGCAACTGGACGGGGCCAGGGGCCACCCACTCTGCCCTTGTTACTATGGACTGCCCCATGCCCACCCCTTGTATCAGGTATGCACCACATGCTCTCAGGGCGCTGCAACCCCAGGGGAAATATAGCTGTACCAATAAAACTCTAAAATGTCCCGAGGGTCCCTTCTCCTGCATCAAATGCGGTTTTCAAGCTACGCACTCCTACATCATTGCCGGACGGCCCACAGATAGCATAGATGCTCAGGGAGGCTGGAAAAGCTTTTTGTTAAACGTCAGATCACTCCCTAAACATTACATACAATTATGGGACACCATTTACAGCATTCAGCCTGAGATATGTTTCTTAACTGAAACATGGCTGAAACCCCACACTATCCCCACTATCACCTTAGGGATACCCATGGGATATAAAATTCTTCGCCTAGACCGCCCTGTGAAGGTAGGAGGCGGGATCGCTATCATATATAGAGACACCCTGAATATCAGAGTCTTAGAACAAGTGATGCTGCCTACCATGGAAGTACTAATTTTTCATCTAAAAATCAATCCCAAGGTACATTGGAAAGGAGCACTAGTCTATCGCCCGCCTGGACCCAATGCTGGGTTCTCCCTTGCCCTCACTGAATTGTTAGCCCCCCATATGAAAGATAACGGGAACTTCCTTTTACTTGGAGATTTTAATTTTCATACTGACACTGATGATCATCCGGATACTAATGTATTTCTGGCAGACCTTGCCCTCTTAGGGCTACATCCGAGAAATAGTGGTCCTACTCACTCGGGTGGTCACACCCTGGACCTGATCCTTACTACCCATCCCAACGTCTACTGCCATCCCCCTAAGCACATCAATTGGTCTGACCATAAAATGATAGACTTCTCTATACCACACTTATCCAATCCCTTAAATCGCCCGGCCACTCAGTCCACTAAACGTAGACCATGGCATAAAATTACTCTTGCTAAGCTTACTCAAACATGGGAACAGCCTACACTCTCCAATTCTGATAACATCGATACTGCTCTCTCCAAGTTTAACTCCACACTGATGACAGCTATTGACACTCTGGCCCCCCAGAAAAATGTGAAAAAACCCACCATAGCTAAAAGGGAAGCATGGTATACTGAGGCCCTTAAAACAGAAAAGCAGGGATGCAGAAAATTGGAAAAACTTTGGAGACGGACAGGCAATGGGGAAGATAAGAGCCGATACTTGGAGGCAATGACCTTCTATTACAAAAATATAAAAAAAGCTAGAAAAACAAGCCTCACCACCCAAATTGCAGAGGCGGGCAACTCTACAAGAGAGCTATTTAAAATCATTCAGACCTTTACCAACCCTGAAGTGTGTGAGAGCCCAGACACCTTCACCCAAATTCTATGTGACGAAATATCTCAGTTCTTTGAGGACAAAATAGAAGGGATTTACAAACAAATCACTGTAGTCTCAGGTCCCTTGGAAACTGAGGTCCCTGAAATTTCCCCAATGTTGATCTCTGGAAAAACTTTTCAGGTCATCCCAGAAATAACCTTCAAGGACCTGACCACACTCATCAACCAAATAAAGACTGGCTCTCCTACTGACCTGATACCCGCCAAACTCATTTCCCCTCTAAATGAGATATTAGGTCCCCCTATTCAGAAATTGCTCAATCTCTCCTTTGCCGAGGGTCAACTTCCACTAGCCTGGAAGGAAGCGGTATTGAACCCCATACGTACAAATTCCACCTTGCCCTGGTCAGAACTCTCCAACCTACGCCCGATTTCTCTCCTTCCTTTCATCAGCAAATTGGCAGAGAAACACGTTAACACCACCCTTTCCAGCTTTATCGAGGCGACAGGGGGCCTGGACCAATCTCAATCTGGGTTCAGGCCCAACCACAGCACTGAATCGGCCCTTCTCTCTGTGACAGATCAGATCAAAATGTCACAAGATAGAGGTGGTTCCATGATTCTAGTGCTGTTGGACCTGTCCGCAGCCTTTGATACCGTGTCCCATAACATCCTTCTCAGCCGTTTGCAGGGAGTAGGAATTGGAGACTTAGCACTATCATGGTTGGAGAGTTTCCTCTCCGGGAGATCGCAATCTGTCAGCCTGGGCCCCTTTTGTTCCATCTCAAGGGTGCTCACGAAGGGGGTGCCACAGGGCTCATGCCTTAGCCCTACATTGTTCAATGTTTATGTGGCCCCCCTTGCTGAGATTGTGCGGAAATATGGGTTTATACCGGTTTCCTACGCTGATGACACCCAGCTCCTCTACCCTTTCAGCTCCCTTGGCCCCAAAGTCAAGGAGAACTTTGCTGAGAGTATGAGGGCGGTGTCGCACTGGATGGCGGTGAACTGCCTCCAATGCAATGTGACAAAAACAGAGGTCATGCTCTTTGGCAAGGCAAGCATCCTTTGGTCCCCTGACTGGTGGCCAATAGATCTCGGCCCAGTACCTACATCTAAACCTCATGTAAAAAACCTTGGGGTGAAGTTGGACCAAAAGCTGACCCTGAAGGAACACACCAACTACATCGCAGGGTTGTGTTTCCACACCATTGGCCTACTTAGACGTGTCTTCCCATATCTCCCTGCCACCTATAGAAAGACACTTGAACAGGCCTTGGTGACCAGTCGCCTGGACTACTATAACGGCCTACTGACATTAGCAAATGCAGATGCAGTAGGTCGTTTGCAGGTAGTCCAGAATACGGCAGCAAGACTGGTCATGGGTGCACCAGCCAGGACTCCCTCCAAGCCCTTGCTGAAAGAACTGCATTGGCTCCCCATACGGCAGCGCATCAACTTCAAAATCTGCTGCACGGTTCACAAATGCCTTTATGGAGCAAGTCCTAAATATCTATCTCAATCCCTGGAGCTGTATCAGCCCAGTAGGTCTCTCCGCTCAAGCAACCAAGCCCTTCTAAAACCCCCTGCTACAAAGAAATCTAGACAAGGAGACCGAGCCTTCTCCTCAGTTGGACCTGCCCTGTGGAACAAACTTCCCATCGATGTAAGAACAACTACCTGTCTTTCAGAAAGACATTAAAAACTCTTCTCTATCAAGAAGTATTTCTGTCCATATAACTTCCTAGGATGCTCTACCTGATATCTCTATAGCTGGCAAAGCGCGGAGATACCCTTACGGGATTGATTCCTGCGCTATAGAAGAAATTAAAATAAAATAAAATAAATTGGTTCCGGTAATTCCTAGCAGATCGCACATTCCGGGTCGCTATACCTCCATCTGAGTCCAAGCCCTATTCCATTGACCAAGGAGTACCTCAGGGGTCGGCGCTTAGCCCCACTCTGTTCAACCTTTATGTGCAGCCGCTGGCTGCGGTCGCCAAGCAGTGGGGCCTGAATATGGTATCCTATGCTGACGACACGCAGCTGGCGGTGGCCCTCAGTGGGGATGCCGTCTCCGGGGCCTCCAGGTTCAGGGATGGCCTGACAGGAGTGGCTGGCTGGATGACGGCGAACTGTTTTCAGCTTAACGCAAAGAAAACAGAGGTTCTTATCGTGGGCAAAGACATCAACCTCTTGGGGGATCAGTGGTGGCCCTCAGAGCTAGGTCCAACTCCCATCCCGGTGTCTGAGGTGAAAAATTTGGGTGTCTGGTTAGATCCCGCCCTCAGTTTTTGCGGACACACCAAAAAAGTAGCTGCTACCTGTTTCGGTATTTTGCGTGAGCTTAGGCCAGTCCTGAAATTTTTTGACTCCCCGACCAGACAATTGATTATCCAGGCCACTATACTCTCGCGATTAGATTATGCGAGTTCACTCCTGCCTGGGACCAATCAAGCGGAAGTCATGCGGAGGCAACGTGTTCAGAACGCTGCAGCCAGAGCCCTGGTGGGTCTACCTAGGTTCTGCTCGGCGAAAGCAACCATTCATAATCTCCATTGGCTACCCATGGCCCAAAGGATCGAGTTTAAGACTCTTTGTCTTTCTTTTAAAATTCTTAAGCTGTCTTCCCCCCAGATCATGACGCATCTTCTTACCACATATGTTCCCTCCCGCTCTTTGAGGTCATTGGGTCAGAATCTGGCCTCAGTTCCACGGTTCAAACGTTCTCGGGCCGGAGGTCGGTTGTTCCGTTACCTCGCGGCCAAGCTCTGGAACCTCACTACCAGCTCATATCCGTGCCCTAGAGGATTTGTCGGCTTTCAGGAGGGCCATCAAAACATTCCTCTTCCCTCCTGGCCCATAAGAGCTCCCCGGGCTATTCCTTCCTTTCTGTTCTGGTATGTACTGGTATCTTCCTTCTGCCAGTCAAAGCGCCGGGACGCCCCTTTGCTGGGGCAGCTGTGCGCTATAAAACTCACAATAACATAACATAACAGTATGGCCATCAGCCTTTGTATGGACTCAGACGGTCTCTGGGCATACAGCAAAATATCGTCGGCATATAACGATTCCTCCCATCCACTCCCCAGGTCTATGCCCCACACCCCAGGGTCCGTTCAAACCCAATGAGCCAGTGGCTCCAGCGCTAGGGCAAAGAGAGTTGGGGAAAGGGGGTAGCCCTGCCTCATGCCGCGCCCCAGTTGGAATTCCCATGACATAGCCCCATTAACCCGGACTCTCGCCAGTGGCTTTTTATAGAGGAGCTTCACCCATGCACAGAAGTTGTCACCAAATCCGAGCTTCTCCAAAACTGCATATAGATAACCCCATTCAATGCTATCGAAAGCCATACAGGCAGCAAGAGAAAGCAGTGCCGCCGGCACTCCCGGTCGCTTCGTTACTGCTTACAGGACCCCAAACAGTCGTCGCAGGTTGAGTCGCGTGCTTCTATGGGGCATAAAGCCCGACTGGTCCGGGTGGACCAGTGCTTGTACCACCGCACCCAGGCGCGTGGCCAGGATCTTCCTGAGGACCTTCGTCTCATAGTTGAGGAGGGAGATAGGTCTGTAGGAGCTGCATTCCCCTGCGGCTTACCGGCCTTATGGATCACTACGATTGTTGCCAGCCGTAAATCCCTCGGCAGCTGTCCAGTCTCTTGCGCCTCGTGGAACATATTGCACATGTGTGCTGCCGTGCGACTTGCTACGCACCCTAACGCTTCTGCCGGGAACCCGTTGGGTCCCGGAGCCTTATCCGTCTGCAGGTTTCCCATGGCCTCCTCCACTTCTTTGACCGTGATATCCTCTTCCAGAATATCCCTGTCAGCAGACTCCAGTAGGGGTAGCCTAATCGTTTGAGAACGGTAGACCTTCCTCCGTAATCGCCACATTAGTGGTGCTCACCGACCCGTCGCTCTATTCCCTGTACCCAACTGCACTCCCGATCTCTCTTTTCCAGCCAGGCGATCATTTTATTTGCCTTGTCTCCCAAGTCATACACCTGCCGCGGGCTGGCAAGTGCATGTGATCGTGCCTGTTCCGTCAGAACTCCTTGCTTAGGAGGCGTGCTTTATGCTGCCTGTCCTGCTCCTGTTCCTGGGTAAGCCCCGTCCTATCCTCCAGAGCATGAAGCTCCAATTCTAGTTGTGTCACCTGTGCATGTTTTTCTTTGCGCCGTCACCCAACCTCGGCCTGCACAAAATCCCTGGCCACTGTCTTGTACGCTTCCCAGACTACCCCGGGGGAGCTCACAGATCCCATATTGTCCTCAAAGTAATGATCCACCCTCTCCCGGAACCGCTCCTGAAACTCCCTGTCCTTAAATAAAAAGGTATCAAGCCGAGGGGGGCCACTCCAATCTCACCTGGGACCCACCATCTGAACCCCCACTGGTGAATGGTCAGATATCCCTCTAGCTTTATGATGTCCGTCCCTGAAGAGGCTCATGCAGTCTGTCCGTGTGAATATGTAATCGATCCTGTAGGACGAGTCATGGGCCGCAGAGACATGTGTGTATTGTTTAGCCTGCGAGTTATGTGTCCTCCAGAGATCAACCAGACCCAGCACTTGTGCAAAGTCCCTTAGGTGGGTCACCCCTCCTCTACCCAGTTGAGGCGGCAGCCGGTCAAATTCCCTAGCCATTACGTCGTTCATATCCCCTCCCAGGATCAGTCTCCCCGTGGGCATTTCCAACAGCAACTTTCCAATATCGGGGAGAGTAGTCGTGTGGAGCTTTGGAGGAATGTAAAGAGAACATAGGTTCAGAGTTCGGCCCTCCCATTGTGCAGACAACACCGCATAGAGACCCAGGGGATCCAACCAACACCGCCCCAGGACCAGTGGCAGGGAGTTTTTGACAAGGATCCCTACTCTCCTGGAGCCCGTAGTAAAGCCAGAGTGGGCACGTAAGGTGTAACCAAATCTGTCTAGGGCCTTGCAGCGGTTCCCTAACAGATGCGTCTCCTGTAGGAGTACGACATCAGGGGCGTGCCTACGAAGGTATTGAAGCACCACAGTGCGTTTGATTTTGTTTTGCAGGCCATTCACATTCCAGGATACTATATCAATGTGTTGAGTCCGCGTCGTCTGTAGCCCGCCATCAGTCCCGCCAATTACAATGGTTAGTAACCAAATCTCCAATCCACCCCCTTCCCATCCGCCAGCTGATTGTGTCAATGGAGTCAGAGCAACCATATAATAGAGAAACAGACATAAGAACTAGAACAAACCCCCCCATCCTCCCCCTCGTCCACCCCCCACTCTGCTACCCGCTACTCCAGCCAACCGTGCCAGACATCCCCAACAAGCAAAGCGCCTGTAGCCCGTAAAACGAAAAAATCAGGGGCAAGTGGTGCAACCAAGTCCAGCATCCAGGGCTCCCGTCCGACCCCCCTTTACAGTTCATCATCCACTCCACCGGTTGCCCTAGTCTGAAGCAGCGTCCCATTATGAAAGAGTGCTTCCAGGAGACTCAACCGGGGCTCACTGCCCACACGGTATAAAAGTAACAGAAAATAATGTTCGGGCCTTCAAGTCTGTCCTACGCATGTCCCCCAAACATTCTGAGACCCCCCATCCCTCAATGGCCCTGTAGAACCAGTATCAATAGCCCCCATATGCATTACGTGTCCACGATTTCCGATCAGTCCAAACCAATGTGGTCCTTCATGTCACCCCAGGTCCGGAGACACCGAAAGGCTGCGGGTCCTCCTCCCATTCTCTGGGCACTGACTCTCCTGTTGTGTCGTGCACCCCCCACTGATACCACAGATGAGGCCGGAGACTGGGGCACCGCGCTTCTCCTACTTCCCCCACGCTCCGGGTCCTCCGTTGCTGGCCACGCTCTTCAAGCCAGGCATGCACCTCCTCCGGGGTGGTGAAGAAAAAGGATTTCCCTTCCGCCAAGACCTTGAGCCGCGCCGGAAAGAAAATCATGTCGTTAATTTCACGTTCTCGGAGTTATCTCTTGACGGCATCAAACGAACGGCGCTCCTGCTGGACCTTAAGTGTGAAGTCTGTGAAGAGGCGTATTGTGGCGTTGTCCACACGAATGTCCCCATGTTGCCGGGCTGCCTGTAGGATTGCATCCCTGTCTCTGTAATTGAGAATCCGTGCGATGATGGTGCATGGTGGGGCCCCCGGGCGCGGCTGTGGGATCGGCGCCCAATGTGCCCGCTCTACGACGAAGAATTTAGACAGTCTTTTGGGTTGCAGGCGGTTTAAAATGAGATCTTCCACAAACAGTTACATGCTAGCCCCTTCCATTTTTTCCGGCACTCCCACCACCTGCAGGTTGTTTCTTCAGGCCCTCCCTTCCTGGTCCTCCAGCCGCGCCACCATCTGTCTCTGTTGGTGTGTGAGCTGTTGGACCTGTTGTTGTAACTGCTTGGTAGCACCATGTAGTTCCGTAATGGCGTCGGCATTCTGTGTGGCTTTCTCGGATGTCTTGTTCAAGTCCGCCCGTTGAAGCGTCAGTTCGATAGACATTTTATCTATTTTGGACTCCAGAGTGGTGCCCAAAGATTGTATGGCCTGCATTATGGAGGACAGGGATGGCTCACGGGGCTCCTCCGAGTTCCCGGGGTGGGACCTGGCTCCCCCTCCTTGTTCCGCTGTGTAGTTGTCCTTAGTGTTAGATTGGGTCACCGTGGACTTCTTGTTTCTCATGGCAGTGCGTGATATATGGTGCCCGCCACTGGGCCCTTCTGCCTCCTTCCGCACCCCACCTCGCCTGGGAGAGACAGGGGTGGCCCTCGTCAGACCAGGATCATCCCACTGATGCCAGCTGTTCGTTTGTCAGTCGTTAGGGCCGCCTGCCGGGGGTCTCTCACCTCACCCACCGGTCCGCTGTCCATTGTCGCCCCCCGGCCTTGGTACCGGGGTCATCAAGGGCCTCTGCCGCTGCTACCTCCATGAATTACTGCGCCCCCGCTGCCACCATATCCTGGGGCCGCCCAGCAAGGATTTTGAGGCCACTCCGCCGAATTGTTCCGCCACGTGGTAGGGGCGCCGCCACACCGGCCTATCCTCTCTGCCTCCGCTCCGTGGGAGGGCCAGTCAACTCACCACGGCACCAGAGAGGGCAGCACACCACACCGGCATACACTGGGGGGGGGGTGGGTTGTCCAACCGGTGTTCCCCTCACTGGGGATCGCTGCTACTTCGCGACCCCCCGTGTCTTGCGCCACTCAGCCGCCCACCTGCGCTTCCTAGGCGGCCCGCTCTCTACTTGAGGCCGATGCTTCACTGGTAGGCCTCCACTGCTTAGGCCACAGCAGGCCCGCACTCGCCGATCCCCGGTACTCGGCTTGCCAGGGTCGGATCCGGACGAAAAACACACTGTCGGGCGTCGGAGGATGTCAGCTCTCCGATCCTGGTGTGCAACGTCGTGGATTTACAGGATCAGTGACGGATGTGTAGGGGTCTTCAGGTATGGCGCCGGAGCGCCGCGGGATTATGCGGCCATCTTGGTCGCTTGGCGAGTCGCACGTTTACCCATCCTGGCAGTCTGCAAAGGAGGGAATGCTGGATTGTGTGCAATGGGCATGGCATTGGCAGCGAGCATGCTAGAGCCAGAGTATCTGCAGAGGCAGTCCCAAGCCCAGCGCAAGGTCTCAACCGTGTGGATCTCACCACGTGGGGGTTTTGCAGGGGCAGAGAGAGCGGTCAGGAGCGGCCAGGGGGCCACAAGATCAGCTTTTACCGCCATGTGAGGCTGAAAAGGCGTCGGATGCAGCCAGAAGTGAAGGAAGCTGGCTTGGGCGCTGAGGGCGTATAGTTTGAAATATGGGGCGCCCAGACCACACGGTAAAGAAAGTGTGAGAATATTATATGCAATTCTTGGCTGACGTCCGGCCCAGACAAGAGTGATTATAAGGGAGCGAAGTTTGTGAAAAAAAATGAGCTGTGAGGGGAATGGGGAAGTTCAAGAATAGGTACAGAAACTTCAGGAGCACCATCATCTTGGCAATGGTTTTGCGCCTCGCCAGGGACAAGGGCAGTTGTCGCCAGAGATGAATCATAGATTCCAGCCAGTCCACCGCCCGGCCGAAATTTGCCCTCCAGAGTTCATCCACGGCCCTGCTGAGCCAAATGCCCAGATATCTAGTGGGCCAGATGCCCATACGAACGGATAATCTGGAGTGAAAGGGACAGTGGCGTCCGTCAGGGGAAAAAGAATGGACTTACCCCAGTTGCCCTGGATACTAGACTAACCCCCGAAGCTCACCTCCTCGCGGACTATGGGGCAGAGATTTTCCTAGAGGGTTGCGGACATAGAGTGTGACATTGTCCGCGTACATAGAGACGACCAAGGCTCGAGCTGCAAAGCCGAGACCCCTCTGGGTATGATGCTGCCAGAGTCTGGCGGCAGGGATGGGCTCCTCGATCTGACCGTTGATCCGAAGGCGAGCTGTGGGGAGAGTGTAAAGAAGGTGGACTTTGCTCAGAAAAACCGGACTAAAGCCTAAGCGAGGGAGAAGGTAGAAGAGGAAAGGCCACTCAAGAGTATCAAAAGCTTTGGTGGCTTCCAAAAGGGCAGCCACAGTCGGGAGTACGGGGTTGATTTGATGGAGAACGGTGAATATAGTCTGGAGGTTGTGCGACATGACGCGGCCGGGGATGAAACCGGACTTGTCTGGCCGAGCTATCAGGGGCATGAGCGGAAGAAGATAGGAGGCTAAATCTTGTTATCGGTGCTGTTTACAGATAGAGGGCGGTAAGAGTTGTGGAGCTCAGGGGACTTGTCCGGCTTCAAGAGAATTAAAATCAGTACGTTTACCCCTGAGCTGCGCAAAGGTGTTGTGCTGGGGCTAAGAGAATGCAAAGAGTCAAGAGCCTTGATTTCCCCCTCCAACCGTTCAAGAGCACCACAAATAGAGTGCAGTAACCCAGACTGCTTAGAGATACGTTTGCCCCAAATCACCACCTTACAACCCTTCCAAAGTGTGGAGGGGGAGTCGACTGAGCCGGCGTTAAGGTCAAAATAGTTCTCGATTGCAATTTGGATCTCGCTGCAGAACCCCAAATCCCGGAGCGCATTGGGGCAGCCGCCAGGCAAACATGCGCCGCGAGGAATGCAGGAGGAGCATACTAAGGCGGATGAGAGCGTGGTCAGAAAGGGTACGCGCCATGTGCTCTACGGAGGTGACCCACGCATACGCATCCTGAGTGGTGATCCAGAGGTCCAGACGGGACCAACAGCCTTGAGAGCCCGTCACGCACAGGCCTTTGCGTGCCTTCAGGCGGGTGTGTCGCCACGCATCGAGCAGCATTGACGGTTAGTTGGAGGGCAGAAGAGAGGTAGCGCACGGGTGTAGATCATGGGGCCCAGAGCGATCAAGGGTGGCCGAAGGTGTAATGTTAAAATCGCCCCCCAAAGCAATGAAGCCGGGCCCAGGGAAGAGATGTGTTCCCACACGTGCGCAAAGAATTCAGGGTAATCAGAGTTGGGACCATATCGCTGCAAGGATCAGGGGTTGGGCCAGAAAGTGCTTGCAGAATGACAAAGCGCCCCTAGGGTCCGCAAGGACCTGAGATGTATGCCAGGGAAGCCCGCTGCGCATTACGATAGATACCCCCCAAGAGTAGCAGGAGTAGAAGGAGGAGTGGATTTCAACCCAATGTCTAGATAGAAGCCTGGAGGATGTGGCGGGCAGCAGGTGGGTCTCCTGAAGGAAACAAATGTCAACCTTGTGTCGGATGAGGTGGTCGTGTACTAAGAGGGCCATTGGATGGTCATTAAGACCACGGACGTTCCAAGTTCAGAGTGTGGTGTCCGTCATATCGCTGTGCCATGAAAGTGAGTGGCGGGTGAGGACAGATGCGAAGTGGGAGCCAGATGTGATTGGGAAGGGATGTGCAGTGCAGAAGTCGATGTAGCAAATGACATGTTACCGAAAAAGTCATGAAACAGAACAAACAACAGGCCTCGGAATGGAGGCAACAAGCCCAATGAACCTTCCCCCCCATCACCCACACCAACCCCCAATCAAGTTGAGAAACCATCCCCACCCATCCAAGGGAGACCCAACTAGGAAGGGTAAGAGAAGAGTCAAGGAAGGGGATTATCCCGTGGAGACATAGTTCCACCCGGTGTACGCCCCTGCCACAAGCTCAGGGTGGCCAAGCTGTGAAGTATTGCAGACATCAATGTGAAACAAAGAAGGAACGGCGGGGCACCCGCATGGTCGGGGAACGTTGCATGGAATCGGATGGAGTATGAGGTAGACTGGAGTGCGGGCCAGTAGTGGGAGATTTGAAAGGGCAGCCGTTGCCTCAGGAGTCGTGAGGGGCTCCACAATGAATGAGAGTCCCTAAACCCAGGGACCAGCAAGCCTGAAAGCAGTAAATGGAAATAGAAGGAGAAGCGGGTAACCATGGAAGGTAATATTTAAGCCATGATGGGAAGCATTATGCCAGAAGGCATAAACAGCTAATCCGCAATAGGAGAAGCAAAGTCAGTCATTGTCACTCAAGTTGCCGTTGACAGCAGCGTGGGAGCTGGATGGTGAAGAGCGTTGCGGCTTGTCAAGTTTTTCCGCATAGGCCAGTGCGGCCTTAGGCTCCGTGAAGACATGCACCTGGTAGCCTTGTTTGACTCGAAGCTTAGCAGGGTATGCCAGGGAGTTGGAGACGCCATGTTTCTGGAGAAGTCGCTTGGCCTGGAGGAACTCGCGGCGGGCTGCCTCCACCGCCACTGTGTAATCAGAAAAGAAGGCAAGGGAGTTCCCTTGATGTCGAATGTCTCTCCTCTCCCTGGCGCACGGAGAACAGCATCCCGGTCCCTGAAGTTCAGCAGTTTGGCAATGATAGGGCGAGTAGGCAGGCCAGGAGCGGGGCAAGGGCCCAGGGAGCGATGAGCTCGCTCATCGATGAAAACAGGGGAGAGAACATCGCCAAATGCTATGCTCTGTAATATCATTGATAACATAAATGTGACATTTGAAATGACATCATTGATGACAACTCTGGGCAATATATTTAAACATATGTGAATGCTTTAATTAAGAGAGCCGTTAGCAGGATTTGGACTGATGAATGTCTCATAGACTTAATGTAAGGCTATTAATAAAACCTGCACATGACAAGATTCTTAAGTTAATAACCTTGTGAGTTTTAAAAAAAATGGTATCATTGCAGAAAGCATAAGATTAAGTAATGTACCAAAAGAATTAGCATAATTATAAGTATCTGACTAAATCTGTTAAAAAACGGACATGGCGTTCATCTCCAATGAAAGCTCAACTAATCAGCAAACCAAGAACCACCAATTCAAATGCGAAATTAGCCCAAATCCATGCAGATTTAGTGGGAAGTTTAGGAGAGGTCTTTTACCCTGAGGTGGGGACTAGGAAGAAGAGGACATTAACTTCAGCTTGGTACAACTCTACATGTAAAAAGATTAAAACTGAGCTGATTTTTATGGTAAAGTCTGGTGCCGATAAGGGTAAGGTACTTGAGCTGAGACGTAAATACAGGGAAGCCACTGCTCAGGCAAAGTCAGATTGGGATTGGGATAGATGGCAGGACCTATCCCTGGCATTGGAAACCAGGGATTCAAGAAAATTCTGGTCTCTCGTCCATACGGGTACAGGCGAGTTGAAATCAGCTGTGGAGCCGAATATTGCTGCCTCAGTTTGGGAATCTCATTTTAGTAAATTGTATCAAGACACTCTCGTTTCTGCCAACGAGGTAACACTCGATACCACCCATGAGTCCGCAGACAATTTAGAATTCACACTGGGCGAGGTGGTAAATGCCATGGAGAGATTGGCGCGCAGGAAGGCACCAGGCCTTGACAAACTCCCCGGAGATTTGTTTAGATACCATCCAGAGATCTGGGGTCCTTACTTCCAAGTTATATTTAATTCCATATTGGGAGGGATGGAGATCCCCTGTACTTGGCTGGGGGCAGAGATAGTACTGATTTTCAAGAAGGGCTCTCCTCTGCTCCCAGCCAACTACAGGCCGATCAGCCTCATAGACGTACCCCAAAAACTTTTTGCCCGCCTTCTCCTGGACCATCTTCTTGACTGGATAGAGGACAATGCAATTCTTAGTCCCCTCCAGGCGGGCTTCAGGAAAAACACGTCAACCATGGACCACATTTTCCGCCTCGTTCTTCTTTACTGGAAAACGGTGGTGATCGAGGGGGGGAGTCTGTACATGGTGTTTGTGGACCTGAAGTCCTCATTCGATTTGGTACCCCGCGGGAAATTATGGGAAGTTCTTAAGGAGCTAGGCGTTCCTCCACAATTGCTACAGGCAATAATCAGACTCCACATTGGCAATTTTGCCCAGGTTAGGTGTGGGTGGGATGGTGCGTTGTCTTCTAGGTTTCCAGTTCACAGGGGGGTAAGACAGGGGTGTGTCCTTGCACCGACCCTGTTTTGCCTCTTTGTTAACAATGTCATATCCCATCTCGATAATGTTAGGGACAACGATGCTCCTAGGTTGGGAGGTAGGAGGGTCCCGGCAATTATGTTTGCCGATGATACCCTCCTACTCTCCAAATCCCCGATGGGGATCTAACGGAAACTGGATGGGTTTGGGGATTTCTGCAGGGCGCATGGCCTGGAGATCAACGCAGAAAAAACCAAATTCATGGTATTCAATCCCTCCTCAACAACTAGGCCCAACACAACCCTGGGATCCGAAAGGTTGGAAAGGGTTAGAATGTTCCAGTATTTGGGGGTAACTTTACATGAAAATTTATCGTGGGCTCCGCAGATAGCAAGATCCCGTTTAAAGTTATCCCAAATGGTGGGAGCAATTTTGAAGGTTTCGAATTTATCAACCTTCAAACCTGTTAATCCATCCTTGGAGATGTACAAAACCCAAGCCAGAGCAGCCTCTTCCTACGGTGGTGAGCTATGGGGCCACAAAGCTGGGATAGAACTCATCAAGGTGGAAAACAACTTCCTTAGACGCTTGTTGGCCCTTCCCCAAGGCACACCCTTGTTACCTTTGAGATTAGATCTGGGGCTCCCCTCAATAGGGGACGAATTGGCCATAAAACCATTGATGTTTTGGCACAGGTTATGGACCACGGGCAAACTTTCCCACTACAGGCAAGATCTCAAGAACATCCTGGACCTAAACCACACTGACAGAATTCCATGGGTGGCAAATGTCAAGCGAGAATTCTATCGCCTAGGACTGCCTGAGTTGTGGGACGATCCCGAAAGAGGTTGTAATGGGGTGTCACGCAAGATGGTTACTGAGATTTTTAAGGAAAAAGCCTAATCTCGCTCGTGTGTACATCGAAAGTTGGCACCCTAACTGAACAATTTTTGGCCACCAAAAATTCTTTTTACTTTGAAGGTTTTATGGACATCATATTCCCGATTCTTGCAAGGAAGCTGTTCATTCAATGGAGGTTTGGAACGCTGCCCCTTAAAGCCCTTAGTAGTAAATGGACAATGTCGGACGATAAAATCTGTCCTGGGTGCAGTGGGAATGTGGAGGACGAACTAGATGTGTTGTTTTTTTGCCCTGCCTACAACAGACCGAGGAAATATTGGCTAGCGCCACTGTGCAGGAATTTGGGCATTAGAAACTATTTACAATCCTATAAAATCTTAAAGACAAGTACCATGCACCATATAGTTTTTGCAGTTGCCAAGTATTTAATGGCCATGAGGCAGATAAGGGGAAAAATACTGAATGGCTAATTTCCCACTAAATATGTACTGGACTGTAATGAAATGTAGCTAACTGTGTCCATAGCTCCCCTGACTTTCCTGGAACCGAATTGATTTGTATGTTTCTCCTTGCCCTGATTTTACTTTATGTTTTAATGAATCTTTTATGGTCTCAAATGGCCGAAAAAAAGAATGTTTGGATTGGATTGGAAAGCTCAAAGGATCAACGGCTCTTCTTCACAATGAAACGTCTTTTATACTTTTTTTTAGTACAGAAGGCACTCACATTTTCATGGCATTACAATACACCAAAGAGTTGGATTAAAAATGTTCCATTCGTGACAACTAATATCTATTTGTTGGTACAACACCCTAGTAATTCCTACATCCTATAGCATGTTAGTGGGTAAAGTTGAACATATTTAATTAAGGAGATAAAACCCTACATTATAAAACCCAGGAAAACAACGGCTTGTTCATCTATAGTGGAGCTTGTCTAAATAACTTTGAACTTGCAACAGAAACAGAGAGAAGAACAGTGTTTTACTTCATTTGTATTATGACAGTTCATCGCTGAGGCTGTATTTTCGTTTATATTCTGAAATAGAGACTCATGGACATGGAACGCTGATACATCTAAAATAAACAGGCACCTATGCACATATATATGGTGCGCAAGGGCACTGGGTGACCAAAACGCTTAATGATGTTTTGGCAAGAGTAAATAAACGATCATTGCAAGGAAAGAGGAGTTTGTGCTCTGTTGGGACCGTCTCAACAGAGACGGCAAGGGCGGATACAGTAATCTGATATATATATATATATATCACAGAGTGGTGTTAGCCACTTTGTAGTTAGGGTTATCGGAGAAATGGATTTCTTGGATTTTTTTCCGTTAATAACTTTGCACCTGTTTGGCGAATCTCTGCGAACCTTTGCAGACCTGTTGCACCAGTTACATTGTCGGAGGATTGAAAGTTTCAGTTGGGGTGTCCCAAAATATGCTTGAAATCCATTGCATTGTACATAGACTTTTGTATTTGGCTGAACGGAATGTTCATTAGACTATGTAGATGATTCTTTTTGCTATGGCAAGTGAGGTTGTGAAGTGGTTCTGAATTTATAAGGGCCAACAACCTAGTGATATATTGTAGCACTATACTACTAAAAGTAGTAAGGAAGCCCAAAAAATAAACGAGACGGCGAATGTAAAGTTTCAGATTTACTACATGAACAACTGTAAGACCCATTTATCGTCACCAGCTAATGAAAACCTATAAACAAATACTTGAAAAATAAAATAGATCTTAATCTTCATATGTTTTCTTTGCATGCTGTCTGGTTCACGAAATATAAGTGGCCCAACAAGCCAAACAAAGACCATCTTTCTAATGCACCCCTATGCAACAAAATGAAAAATTGACCTAGCAGTGAAGCTACACCAACTACTATATAGAGGACATTGTCCGTTGGGAAAAAAAATCGTAATTTTCATGACAGCAATGACTGGCTTTTATTCATTTTGGGGTCATATGTAGCACAATCCTACTAAAAGTAGCAAGGAAGCCCAAAAACAAATTAGACTGCATATGTAGTTTAAGAATTAATACATGAACAACTAAAAGACACATTTATTGTCACATGATTATGTAAACCAATAAACAAATACATAACAAATGCAATAGATAAAAAGAAAGCAATCACATTAAATCCGATTGCCAATCTGTAGTTATAGTTAGTATTCCCAAAGGTAGGAATGCCTCAGATATTAGCTCCCTAATACCTTTCCACCTGTTTGATGAATCAACGCGAAACTTTCCTGAACTATAGCATTTTCTACATTTTGAGATAATCTAAATTTCTGTAGTGAATTATTAAGGGGTGCACAAAGATAAAAGAGGACCCCAAGACACGTTTTTCCACCAATGCATTTTCCATAGACTATTGTATTTGATGTAGGGTGATAAAGGCTGAATGGATTTTCATCAAATTTAGCAGGATTATACATTAAGGATACAGAGATTATGTTTTTTGGGTTCTGTAGTTAAGTAGGGTAGGAAGTTTGTAAATTATAAGGCATTTAAACTTAGTGATGTCTCTCACCTCTGCATTTTTGAGGAATTTCACAAAATATTGTGAAACTACTACAGTACATGGCTGTAAACTTATAAATACATTTCTCTTCCTATTACTACTTTAATAAAGTAGTACTACGTACCTATATCTAAGATCCTAACACTGAACACAGCCAAAGTGTAGTAAAAACAATATGGCTGCCTTTTCATTCGCTGAAACCAGACATATACTGGCTTGTCATCGCCATGTACTGCGGTATACTGCAAAGTTATCATTGTATACCAGGATTGTGGTACCCTTGGCATCACATATGGTGTTGCATGGGCAAGCAATACTTAAGTCAGATTTGCAAAGGAATGCAAGGCCAACATGCGTGGCCTTGCATTGATTGGTAAATCCGGAGAAATGCAAGACAGCGTAATACACTGTTTTGCGTTACTCAGCACACCATAATCTACATACATCCGTATGCCACACCACTGTAGCCACTCCACTTTATGTTAATTCACTCTATGCCACTCCACTCTAGGCCTCTCCACTGTACGAGACCCCACTCTACACCACTCCACTCTACGCTAGTACAGTGTATCCAGTGCTATATGCCACTACACTCTTACACTGTACGTACCTCAACTCTACACCAATCTAGTCTAATTCACTCCACTGTACTCCACTCCACTCCACTGCATGCTACTCCACCACACGCTATTCCTCTCTACACCTTTCTACTGTACACCACTCCATTCTACTCTATTCTACTGTATGCCACTCCACTCTAGCACACTACACTGTACGCTATTCCACTGTAGCCACTCCACTATATGTTAATTCACTCTATGCCACTCCACTCTAGGCCTCTCCACTCTACGAGACTCCACTCTACACCACTCCACTCTACGCTATTACAGTTTATTCAGCACCACTATATGCCACTACATTCTTACACTGTACGTACCTCAACTCTACACCACTCTAGTATAATTCACTCCACTGTACTCCACTCCACTGCATGCTACTCCACCACACGCTATTCCTCTCTACACCTTTCTACTGTACACCACTCCCTTCTAGTCTATTCCACTGTATTCCACTCCACTCTACAACACTCCACTGTACGCTATTCCACAGTATGGCACTCCACTGTACACTACTCCATTCCATGCCACTCCAGTGCATGGCACTCCACTCTACTCCACTTAATTCTATGCTATTTGATTGGATCTAACTCAAATGTACACCACTCCACTGTATGCTATTGCACTCTGCCCCATTGCCCCATGCCACTGTACACCATTCCAGCCCATACCACTCCATTATACACCACTGCATTCTACACTATTCCACTGCCCACTATTACACTCTACGCCACTCCACTGTACAACACTCCGCGCTATGCCACTCCAATCCATGCTATTACACTGTACACATCTCCACTCTATGCTAATGCATTGTATGCAGCTCCACTCTATGCCCCTTCCAGTGTACACCACTACAATATATGCCACTGTATGATACTCCACTATACTCTATTCCAGTATATGCTATTTCACTCTATACCATTCCATTCTATGCCAATCCACTCTATGCTATTCCATTCTATGCCACTCCACTCTATGCTACTCCACTCTATGCAACTCTGGTGTATGCCACTCCACTCTACCCCACTCCATTCTACGCTATTCCATTGGACACCACTCCACTTTACACAACTTCACTGTATGCTACTACAGCCTACCTCATTCCAGTGAATGCCACTTAACTGTATACGATTGCACTGTACGCTACTATACTATTCCAGTCTCTGACTCTACTGTACACCACTCCACTCTATTTTACTGTATGCCACTTCACTATATGCTACTCCACTCTATACCAATCAAGTGTACACCACTCCACTCTACCCCACTCCATTGTACACAAGTCCATTGGACGCCACTCCACTCTACACCACTCCACTATATGATATTGCACTCTACCCCACTCCACTGTACACCACTCCAGTCCCTCGAGATCCTGCAGGATCTCGGAGGATGGCCTCCAGGTCAATAGCGATCGGGGAGCGCCCTCCCATCCCAACTCATAGTAAACAGGGTAGTGATCTAACAAATAGCGAGACAGGTGTGATACTGCAATGATGCTGGTCGTTGAGGCAGCTGTGTGTATTGTGTGTCAATGAATAGCAAGTATATTCCATCGAGGCAGTATGGAGAGACCTCCACATGTCACAGAGACCCAGGTGGTTACTTACCTCCAGAAGGGCTGCAGTCATTCGTGGCTTGGTATTAAGACGAGGCGGCTGCCTTACAAGAGCACAATCTAATATATAGTTAAAATCTCTTGCCCACAGGACCACAGGAGTCCAAACCAAGCAAAACAACATCCTGCACCCTCAGATAAAAGGCCTGTTCGTATATTTTGGCCCATACGAGTTTGCAACTGTAACTTCAGCCCCGTCAAGCCTCCCTTGCACCAGTAGGTAATGACCCTTCCACATCAGCTTCCATTTAAGAAAGGGCAAAGGGGACCCCCAGTGCTAATCAAATAAGCACACCCCAATTGAACAAAGAGTAATTAGCATAGTACTTTTGCCCTCTCCATTTTTCGGCTAGCTTAGCGGCTTCTCCATTTGAGAGATTGGTCTTTTGGAGACAAACAATATCAATCTTACGTCACTTAAGAAAAGAGGACCCTGTATCATTTCTGATAGGCCCCAGCCCCTGAACATTCCATGAAAAGAGTTTAAAAGACCCAAGCTTACACATTGTGTGAACGAATCGACCAAGGCAATGCCTACCCCCTTCCCCATGACATGATGGAAACAATGACAACTAAAAACAGAGCAACATATGTGATCAACCAGTCCCACCAACTCCAGATATGTAAGTGTAAAGCACCACTACAAACAAGCCCACAAAGTTCGATGTGTCAGGTCGTACATTACACCTCAAACCCACCAGACACAACACAACTCATACCTACCCCTACCCTTCCGATCTGAATAACAGTTGCACCTCTGCTGGTATTCACTAATGAAGATATAGCCAGCCACACAACATACTGCCACCCCAGGGCAATAGGCATGCCCATACATTCTCCACCTTATTCGCCACTTTGCAGGGATCTGCCAGCAGCAAATTCACCTCTATAGATACCCCATGCTATTTGGCACTCCAGGGCCTCTCTTGAACTCTGTATTTCCTCCAGGATTGCTGCACGCAAGGTCTCCTCTAGGTGTTCAGGACTCAGGAGAATGTTCCAGGGAGCATGAGCGCTCCTAGCCTGTGAGTCTGTGATTGCCCTGGCAAGAAGTGGTATTTTGGGTGATAGTGTTCCCTTGCTGCTGCCTCTGAGGCCTGTCTTTCTTCATATAATAGAGAAGAGGGGGGTACGCGTAAAGACGCATCCTGAGGTAGGCTAGCAGTAAGGAGTTCTGCAAGGTACCTTCCCCAAAGCAGCCGGGCCTACTGACAAGCAGACTCGTAGAGCCGGCATTGAACGGAGGCCAGTGAACACTGCCCAGACAACTGTCCAGGAGGACTGCCGGTGTCCTCTGTCACCCCTGCCAACAAAAGTTCAGTTTGTTGGCTCCACTGTAATCACACAATGCAGGCCCAGCCTCGACCTCCGCCAAGAATCCAGCTACTGGGTACAATGCAGCAGTGAACTTGGCCCACCTGGCGGTATTCAAACAATGCCAGCGACTGTTGCATCCTTCGTCTGTGTCCCTGGCACCAGCATGAGGTGAGCATGCAGTGCTCCCAACCTACAGGATCAGGCCTGCTTCCCACTACAAGCTGCACACCATGGCAGCAGCAGTCCTCCATGCTGGGAGAGCTCCGAAGGGTTAAGATGCCCGCGGCACTGCAACCAGGAAGGTGGGGCTGTCGTGTAGTTCCTACTGATCCCCAGAATCTGTGCGTTTGTTAGTCAAAATAAACTTTAGGTGAGGTGCCTAGACTGATTCCGGGTATCCCGCAGGATATGTTGGCCTAAAGCCAAGGTACTTCACAGTGCCATCATAAGCGCCCCCTAACCTTACCAGGGAGCAAATGGTTTCTGGCAACCAATGAACATGACAACCCTGACCACTCAGGGATCGTGGAAACAGATCAGAACCTTTCGCTCAGTCACTCGTTCTTACTGGTACTCAGAGAAATATACAGAAAATATGCAATGGGACGTTTTCAATATATTTATTGACCCAACATTATTCTTCTACAGAATGCATGTGCTGCGATAATCCGTTGACAGAAGCAGATGAAAGTGATTACAAGCACCAAGAGCGTGAACTGTAGATATACTTCTACCATAGTGGTACAACAGTGTATATATGCAGGCATATAAACAGGGCAGTAATCAAGCATACTCCTACTATACAAACCCTACTCTGTGTGCACCTAGAGTGAGTGTAGGTGGAAAGCCAAGAATCTCCCCAAGGGAGGACCCAACCCCATTACCTGGTGGGAGAGAATGTAGGTGCCTGTCTTGGTCACAAACTGGACACCCCCTCACGGAGATGTCAGACCGCTGCATGGTGAAGTCTCAGCATGCAGGGACCCTTGGTGTCAGCTGAAATGCCTTCTCTACCAATCTTTTGGGATGCTCTTTATTTATAATAGAAAGCATCCTTTTGATGTGCGTATAGATTAGCGATGTTATGTATATGTAGATAGTCCTGGGGCTCCATTGATGAAGACAGAACAACATTTGTACAAAATGCATCAAGAAGCCTTGTACATGGTGTTCGAGGCATGATAATGTTATGTAAAGGTAGCTGAGTAAACAAAGTAACCGGTTGGCACTGGCTTGGTCATTGGAGCTGGTCCTGTTTGCTAGGACCTTTTCAGCGTCAATCTGAGACGGGGTCCAGCTTGGGTGATGAAGGATGATGTCTCGCACTACTCGGCCCATGCTTGCCGGTCCTGGAGCTGCCTCAGTTGTGAGACGGGGCGTCAAACGGTATTCTCTCAGGAAACTGTATATGGCCCTCTCTAGTGGTGATCCATCCGTATGCGCGATGCATATTACTTTGTTGAGAGTGCGCATGAAACTCTCTACTTCCCCATATGCTTGGGGGCAGCGCGGGGTCACTTTCCAGTGCTGAATTCCCCAGGCCTTGAGATAGTCTGCAAATTCTTGTCCATGGAAGGGTGGGCCGTTTTCTTTCTTCACCACTTCGAATATTCAGTGGGTAGCAATGGTTTTCTCGAGTTTTGTAATCACTTCCGTGTCTGTCTGCCTTCCTACAATCTCGACTTCGGGGTACTTTGTGTAGTCATAGATGATCACCAGGGCATAGCATCCATCTGGGAGGTGTCCAAAATCAACACTCAGTTTCTCTAATTGTGCAGTACCTTATGACACTTTTGTACAGAATATGGTTAGTATTTACATATCTACCATAAATACATTATTTCTGCAAATATATATACAAAATTACAATTCAATAATTGGTGATACTATTTACATAAAAGTGTCGTATCGTCAACGTTTCGGTCTCTTATAGTACAATTCATCGAGACCATCATCAGGACATGTGTTGCGCCATGGACAACAGATAGCAATGAAGCTTATTTAATCCTTCAAACTCTTATAATCGAAACTCAGTTCAGGGACATCTCTTAAATCAGATAAATCAGCTTCGTCGAGTTTGTAGGGGAATAAATCACCGCTCGGTTCACTGCTCTTGTCGGGAAACCGCAACCGGTTGAGGGGTTTGTGGTCTGTGGACACTGTAAAGGGATGGCCCTACAAGTAGACGTGGAAGTGCCGACAGGCCCAGTGGATGGCGAGTATCTCTGTTCTGTGTCTGTCAGGGAGCGTCTCGCATATGCTATCGGGCCCACTCTCCATTTCCTTGCAACTGCGTGAGCAAGGCTCCTAGCCCATATGGGCTGGTGTCCACAGCGACAATGGTGGATCGGGCTGGGTCGAAGTATGACAGTGTCGTGTCTGCTGACAGGGCTGCTTTGGTATTTGTGAAGGCTTCTTCCTGTTTGGGGCCCCACTGCCACGTGGTGGTGGATTTCGTCAGTTCCCTAAGGGGCTTTGTGAGGTTGGGTAAATCCGGGACAAACCGCCCGCAAAAGTTCACCATCCCTAGGAAACTTCTTATTTCCGAGATGTTGAAGGATGCTGGGGCTTCCTGTACGTCTCGCACCTTGTCGGGGTCCGGGGCCACTCCATTGTCGGAGAACATGTAGCCAAGGACTGGAACTTTTCTCTGTGTTGGGTCAGTCCAGATTCTTTGATCCTCTGGAGAACCCCACAATGTCTACGGTGGTGATCTTCAATCGATTATGCATATATTATTAGGTCATCGCTTACGTTCAAGACCCCTGGGAGCCTGCTGAGGACTTCACGGATGATGTTTTGGAACACCTCCTTGTCACTTGAGATCCTGAAATTGAGGCGTCGGTATCTCTTGAGACCTACATGCGTAGAGAATGTGGTGATTTATCGAGAGTCCAGGTGTATTGGCAGTTGGTGATAGCCGGACCGTAGTTCCATCTTCGAAAACCACTTTGCGCCATTCAGTTCTCCCAAGATGTCGTCGATGGTGGGGGTTAGGTGACGTTCCCTTTCCACCGTGGCATTTGGGAGGCGCATGTCAACGTAGATGCGGACCTGCCCCGCTCTCACTAGGCAGTCTTGCATGCGATGGGGTGTGCCTCCGCAGTAGCCGCATTGCCTATTCTTGTCTTGCTGTCTTCTCCCTGGATTTTGGTGTTCTTTGGGCCTCAACACGTTTGCCTTTTCCACAGCTTTGACTTGTTCTGTCTTGATGGGTCGGTGGAGGGCCGCCTCCATGTGAGATGCTCTGGCTTGCGACAGTTCTTTTGACTGGCCCACGGTGAGGATGTCCACTAGAGACTTGCCACCCTCCTGAAGAATGTTCACTCTGAGTTTGGACGAGTTGCACCCTTGTATTATCTGACCTCGGATTTCTTCCTGTTCGTCTGGGAATCCGCACGTGCTGGCCAGTTCTTTCAAACGCTCGTGGAATGCATCTAACGATTCCTCCGCTTCTTGCTTGGCCTGGCGAAAGATGAATCTTTCATAGTCCCTGTTCGCCATCGGCTTAAAGTGCGCATTTAGGGCATTGAGAAGCGTTACATTCGTTTTGGGTGTGGCCTCCACCAGGGTTTTGTAAATGCAGTGGATGTCTTTGCCTCCTAGGTGGAGGAGTAGGGCTCTGCGCCTGTCCCGGGCTATGCCCGCCCCTTCAAAGTAGATCTGGAAACGGATGGTCCAGTCTCTCCATCACGGGGCAAGGGATGAGGGGGCGCCGTCCACCACAAAGGGCTCAATGGCGGGAATCAACGCCATCTTGGCGCAGATGCAGTCACACCTCACTGCACGTGCACTGCTTACCTCCTGGGTGTGGTAGTAGCCACCTGGCCGAGGCTCACAAAAATGGTGTTGGTGTCTTCTCCTGTTGCCTATGGGTGCTAGGCCTCACTGTAGCGTCCTCCTCTTCCGGGGTACTGGGGCACACACGTGCGTGGGCTCCAACAGCGTGAGCAGAGATGGCCCCACTTTTTTCCAGGTACCCTCAGGGGCTGCAGGGCCTTCCCTGGATGCAGCAGACGTGCCTGGGGGCACACAGCAGGCTTGCCAGGGCAGGCAGTACCTCCGTGGATTCCAGGCCTAGATCAAAAGTTCATCATCCTCCAGAGATTATAAACCCATTTGGTGCTCTGGACGGGTTCGTTTCTGCACCTCGTCGCCATGTGAATGGGGAGGGGCCACGTGCGCCTGTGCAATTAGCGCCGCGGGCGCAATAATGATCATGGTCAAGACCGCTTGAGCCGGGCCACGCCCCTTTATTTATAACTGGTGCGTGAAGACATGCGCCAGCGCTAGCGTGAAGCCTCCAACGCGGGTAGACTGCACCGCTACCAGGCGTCGGAGGACACTACAGCCGGGATGAGAAGAAGCCTCCGTTTACTTAATGGACTACGCACCTTGTGAGGAATCCTTGCAGTACCGCCCTCGTGTCTGCTGAGCGTGAAGATAATTGAACTCAACCCTTTAGTAGGACGACTTTTGTTTATCTGGTTGGTCCCTGGTGTGCATATTCATCAGGGACTTTGCTTACTGACCCTGCACTGCCACTGGGAGCATGGGACTATCGGCGTTGCACCCAGTGACTCATCTGCTGATCCCTGGGACCGCGAAACATGTTTACTAAGGCTGAGTGCCATACTGGGGACTATTGAGAAAGTGCTGGATGCTCCTGCATGGCATAATGACCCCCACGAAGCCCTTGTTATATGAGGCCCTACATAGTGACCAGGAGTTGGCCTCCACCAGTGGTCGAAGGTGGGGGGGGGGAGAATCAGAGGGTGGGTATAACATGAGGATTGGTCAGTGGGTGGAGTCAGAGGTGTGGCCAAAAAGAGCAAAACATCCCAATTTTTAGTATTTGCCATTTCACTGATGTTGGGACGGGAAGTCTCCTGCATGTCTCTTGAGAGAGTGCTTCCCCTGCCTTATGCTAATCTCCAGGCAAGTCACTCAAAAGCTACTGTATAGTTTCTAGATCCCTACCTCAGTGAGCATGACAGTCATACATGTCCACTGAGGGTCTCCCTGTTTACATGGATTGAGACCCTAGAGCTTGGCTCTGAGGTCGAGGGGGCATGCCTAGTGCACCCCTATTTTTCAGAGAGTGGCTACTGCCCTCTCTATTAAGACTGTGGTAGACTGACAGTGGTGGCAAGAATAAATCTATAGTCAGGAGGGGTGAGTCCCTAGGCACCCTACTGACCAAGTCTGTGCAGTTTGCCATGGTGATTTGAGCCAGTGTGAGGAATGCGAGCTGTTCTGCTGGACATCCCAGCCCCCCCAGTGCCCCTCCCTATTTCCTTGGAAAGGCCTGGTGGGCTTTGGTAGACACTCAGCTCTTATCTGGGTTTAGCTGCACTAACTCTGCGAAGAGGACCATCCCCCACTTGTCAGGGCCTCCTGGGCTGGAGTTAATTAAAATTCCTCTCTAGGGAGTTGCACAGCCTGATACCAGGAGAACATTGGGGTGGACTGGGGCATGCTTTACCCATGCATTGAACACGTCGTGAATGGTTTGTGATTGGAGGTGTATTCAGCAGACCCTCTGATTGTATGAGCCTACCAATCAGAGGTGATTAAAGTCTGGCCTGAGTGGTCAGCTGTTGTTCAAGACTAGTCTATGACGGAAGAGGCGGCCACACCAGGCCCGTCTGAAGATAGCCAGGCGCAACCCGCAGTGTGAAGGCAGGAGATAAGACACTGTTCACTGCATCTGGGCCAGCTGTTTCTGTGAGGCTTGTAGAGCGGAGCGTGCGCTTTGGAACAAGGAAATTACAAACCGCTGCCCAAGTTGTGGAAAGGAAGCTTGCAGCACATCACCCGAGGTGTGGAAAGGAAGCTTGCGGCACATCACCCAAGGTGTGGAAAGGAAGCTTACAGCACATCACAGAGGCTGGTGGAAAGAAGCTTGCAGCACATCAAGAAAAGCTGGTGGAAAGAAGCTTGCAGCACATGAAGGGAGCCAGAGAGGAGGAAGCTTGATTCTAGTCTTTGAAGGTGAGATCAAATCCCCTCTGAGCTCCTCCCTTGCGCTGTGGGAGCCCGTACAAGCAGTAGCTGGGAATAGAGGCCAGTGAAAGAGGCCCCGCCTTTCTTTTTGTTATTTCTGAGGGTATCAGGGTGAACTGGCACTCTGTCCAGCCACTACCCTGCTACAGCTAGCCAGTGGCTACTGGACTAGTGGGACTCCAGTAAACGGTGCCAAGACATCAGGCACCTGTGATCAGATCCCTGACACCACCAGAGCGGTGTCCTCACTCACAACAGGAGGGCACTTCTATTGCTTTGGGTGGGGGGTTATGGGGCTGATCAAGAACATTTGACTTCACATCATATGCTGAAACTATATCCTTTCAATCCCAAGATTGGTATCAAGGCTCTATTGAATGAGAGCAGCCCTGTGCAACATGATCTGTAATATGCAATGCTTATTGTGTGTTTTCATGTTAACTGTGTTTTTATAGTGCTTGGCGTCTAGGCTCTATAATACTGTTTGGGGTCAGAACTCTGTCCAGAGAGTTGTAGAGACATCTGGTTTTCACTGTTTATAATAGTTTTATGTGTAGTATATTTATCTTGTGTGTATTAAAGTTTTTTTCTTTTATAAAAAGTAAAGCACTGACTGGGCATTGAGTTTATCAGCCGGTGGTACGGTTTACACTGTATTCTGAATGTCTAACCCCACCTCGCCTCCTTGAGAAAGCCTTGGACTGCTCTGTCTCGCTACCCTGAGAGAGTCAAGTGCTGTAGAGGAGTACTTGTTTATCCAGTTTTGGGTCCACTAGTACTGAGGCCCCAGGACACCGGTGAGGAAACACTCCAGTTGATGCAATTGGAGAGCGGTTACCCCTAAGTGCCCTGGTGCCCAGGAACCCGGGTCTAACAACTGACCAATTACAGCTTATTGTGTTACTTAATTGATCCAATAGATAGTCAAGTTTATTTAAGGTTTTTGGCATTAAAATACATCCACAAAGTGGAATGCATTTCCAATCATAGAATGGCCCAAACTCCCTTAAAATTGGAAGTACAAGCCACACGTCTCCTAACCATGAAGTTTATATCCTCAGCACTTCTCCTTTTTTCCGTCAAAGCAGTTCAAACAAGAATAGAAAAATATCCTAGTCTGCAAATGTTTGCCACATAATACATCTGCTGCTGCATAATCTGACGATTTTAACTAAACAAATTGTTTGTAACTGAAACGGATCAAAATTTACTTAAAACTGTGACTAGTGTTGCTAAGAAGTGGAGGGCCCGTTGCAAAGCTTGACTGGTCACCTTTCTCACAGCTGCATGTGTATGTTACACTGGTACTAATGAGGCAACATCTTTGCAGAGACTGCTAGTATGTATGAAAAATGCAAAATTATAAAGTATCAGAATCAATATGAAGCTAGTCAGCAGAGCAGTTCATATCCCACACAGCAATAGAGCAGTTTGAAACTGGCATGTTCAAGAGATTTCCCTTCAAACAAGTGGAACCAGAGGCCAAATATGTGCCCACCACATTATCTGCAAAGATTTACTGTAAAGCAAGAACAAAATACTTTACCTAACCAGGTGTGGTAAGCAGTCTATAAAACAATGTGACAAAGTTCTACCCCACCTATAAATACAAACATGATTTGGCCACAGCATAACATGCCACATTTTTATAGCCAACTATACACAGTGCCTCCACCACCACACCATCCACCACCTTTAACCCCAATGTCAGCAACACAAAGCCCTTATCAAGAATCCCATTGTCACCAATTCTCAACAATTCCTCCACCAACTCATCAACCTTTACACACACATCAATTCCCATCACTGCCAACTCCATCAATCCCACCACTTCCATCTACTTCCACTTGTGTAACCCTTCATATTCATCCATGCGGCTATTATTCTCATAAATGCCTCCACCACTATTTCCACATATTTCCATATTTTCAGCGCCTAGATGCCCTTGGGCATTCGAGCGCTATATACATTTTAAATTCATTCATTCACATCAGTCCCCCCATTTTCAGAGTCCTCCATTCTCAACAATGCTTTTATCACCTTCACCACCTCCTCCTGGTGAACTGTTTAGATGCAGCTATTCTTCTATTTAGATGTCGGAATCCATGTCCTTTATAGAAGCTGCCAATGGAGTGGCCATACTTGTTACCTGATTGCAACATGCTCGTTGATGAGGCAGGGCAACAGTGGAGCCCATCGTTCTCATGTTCCTTTCCTTTCAGGGTCAATGAAGGTTGCGCCATACCCCATGAGCTTGGAAGCTATTCATCTGATGTTCTTGTGCATTCAAAACAATATAAAAAGAGCTAGGGAGAGATCATTGGGGCTCCAGGAATCCCAGAAGTGGAAACACGGGTCCAATCGCAACTTGCCCATGGGGGTTCCAGCAGTCCCTAGCATTGCCTTCAGTGGGGTACTAGGAAGAGCAGATTTGCTCCTTGGCTTGGATTTGTGCAGAAAATGTTCCTCCCTATTAGAAACGTCTTTTTAAATTCCTGCAGCAAAATGAATCTTTTGTCATGATATTGCTGCTTAACATACAACTTGCGAGTAGAACTGTTTTATTATTATTTTTTTGCTCCACTGAAACTTTAGTTTACAAGGTACTTTAAAATTGTCTGAAGTTGATTTCTTTTCTTACTAAGCTGAATGAAAGTTTTCACGACAGTAGTTTAAGTACCACCGATTTTAAAATAAGTATGAAAATTGCCCATTTTAACTTGCATTACATTTTTAAAATTTACCAAGTAGATATATGTTTGTACTCGAATATGTATTCATTCTGCCAGCGTTTGGTTCAGCTTTTTCAGTGATGTATTACGTACCTAAATATTTTTTTTAATAAATGCACATCTTCTGCAAAAAAAAGATGACATTTCCATCAAAAGTATTTCTTATGTTTTTGGAAGCTTTTAACAAGGGAACGAATGAAGGAAAGGAGAAAAAAGGGGTAACCAGCCGTTTCTTGAAGTCACGGTTTTCAGGAAGTGAGGAGAAGCGAAACAGAGACAGAAAGAAAGGGAATAAGCTGAACAGGACACTGTCCTTCTTTGGGCAAGAAGGAAGAGACAGAGTCCTTTTCCTGCTCTGCCCACGCGCCCATCCCCGAACGGCCGCGAGCAGGCAAGCCTTATCAATAAGCTTTGGCTATTTCTGCCATCAAGGGGCGAATTTTTTAAATAAAAAAGTAGGAGAACGGTTTCTATTAAATGTAAAAAGTAGGGGCACGCCGTGCCCTGCCTATCCCGCCCACTTCGACCACTGGCCTCCACCAATATGCACCTGCGAACTTTGAAGCATTCCCTACTTCCATATCTGGGGTACAGTTTAACCCACCAGCCACCAGAGAGCACTGTATTTTATGGTCACTTCTACTTACCTGCACCCCCCCACGGCTTTTGAGATATATAACGGTCACAGCTAACTTTCCTAAGGGGCGGGGAGGTTGCTGCCGGCAGCAGGGGCGGCACAACCAAACCTCCTTTCCCTGGACTCTGGAACTTGCACAGCCTCTTTGGACACCATTGTGCACAGTGACTGCAGTGGGTTGATCACTGGGGAAAAAATGCATGGGTACCCAGGGCAGGTAGATATAGTACCCCCCACCTGTTTCTCAGATGGAGATTGAATGAGGATGTGCTTGTGATGAGTGAGGCTCTGGGGTTAAACGACTATGCCCGCTCTGTGGGAGTTTCACTAGAGACACATAGTGCTATAGTGCGCCCTAAGATCTCTAAACCTCCATCCCAGAAATCAATTAAGGGCATGCTTTCGGCCACCCCGACTCCGGTGGTTCCAATCCGCCAACTGGAAAGTACGTTGGAGAAGCACAAAGACATGTTCAACAAGGTCTTACAGGCCATACAAGACTCCAATGCGATGGCGGAGGATGCAGAGTGGCCCTTCAGGTGCAATAACATCCGTTGCTTGGGGCTCCCTGAGGTCCGAACATGGAACTGCTCTTGGAGGAATTGCTGACAGTGACAGTGCTGGCCACCCGGGTCCTGAAATACTTCTCTATTGAAAGAGCACATAGGACCCTGGGTCGCCACCCGGTGTCACTGCTGTGCTCAATTATAGCGCACCTCCTCAATTTTAGGTACAGATGCCTCCTGCTACATAGATTTAGGGCAAATGGTGCCACGATTACAGCACTGAGGTCCAAAGAAAGCGCAACACCTTTGGGGCAGTAAAGGCACAATTTCGCACATTAGGTCTCTCCTACACTTTGTTATTTCCAGCCAATCTTCAAGTAGTGGACTCTGATTTAACTCATTTTTTTTCAACCCCGGAGGAGGCCTGGGTGTGGCTGCACTCTAAGAGTCCACATGAACAGTATGACGCATCCGTAGAAAGCCTGCAGAGCTGATCTGATGGGAGACAGAAGGGCCATCACCTGTGCCCGACACAATCCCGTCCTAAAGACAAGCAGGCAGCTCAGGAGAAGGCGCAATCAGTTGCTGTGGTCTCCACGCCGAGCACAGACAGGTATCAAACTCTGGCCACAGACACTGACTTGGACTGGGAGCCCCTGGCTCGGCCACATCTGAGGAGGGCTCTTTGACTACCCCACAAGGCTCCCCCTGCAGACCTGTGCAGGGCTCATGATGATTCCTGAAGGGTGTCTACCCTTGGTCAGTTCAGTGAATGCTGCAATTGATCTTATCTTGAGGGGTTGGCCCACCTGGTTTGTGTGCAGGTAAAGTGGGGCTCACCACTTAGATTTTCTTTAACTGGGCCCTGATGGACTCACTTGGGACATAGATGCTTCATTGTTCACTGGGCATGGCCTGTTCCCCCGGAGACTTCTGTAAGGACATTCTACTGTCAATGGCACATATCGCACCTAGGTTTTATTCTTTGAGACAAGGTGGCACAGTGCTCGGTAGCATTTAAGGCTGGATTTTAGGAGTTTTTTTGTTACAGTTTTGTGTGTTTTTTTCTCTCTGGCTGGGAGGAAGGGCTTGAAGGGGTGGTGGGAGGCATGCTTATTGGGAAGAAGGGACTGTTTTGAACATTTAAGTTCCAGAGTAAACGTCACTCACTGTTGTCTCCTTCTTTAATGTGTTAACCTGGAATGTTCGGGGCATGACGATGCCTGTGAGACAACACAGGATTTATGCATATCTTAGATGCAGGCATATCTACATTGCATTTCTCCAAGAAACATACCTTACAAGTGGGGAATGCAACAAGGTCCGCAGACACTGGAGTGGGCAAATATATGGCACTGGATACTCTGCATACACTCACTCGGTCCTGATTTGGGTGCCACAGGTGTCCCTTTTGTGAACCAGAGGGTGGCAAGCGTTCTGGAAGACAGATACGTCCTACTAGAAGGCTTCTTAGATGGGCGTCCCCTATCACTATTTTCTATATATGCACCTAATGCACATCAAGGTGAGTTCCTACATACTCTATCTTTGCTTCTACCCTCTCAGGCCCCTGTACTGTGGTGCGGGGATTTTTTAAATGCATACTTGATACTGAATTGGACCGCTCACTGCCCCCACTCCTGGGCACACAAAGGGTGCAGGCGACTACACACTTCCAGCACTGGACTAAGATGCTGCATTTACATGATCACCCCACAGACACTGAATACTCATATTATGCCCTGTGTCACCAGGTGCACGCCTAACTCGACTATAACTTCTCTACTTCAGAATATTGGCCTCTGGTGCAGGCCTCTGAATACCTTGACTGGGCAATCTCAAATCATAACCCACTCAAGGCTACTTTTCATGGAGGGTGGCACAGACTGCCATCCCAACTTAGAGATTGAGGACGGAAGCACTGAGTGATGTAACTTACAACGACGCCATAAGCACACACCTCATGCAATACTTTGCTGGGAATTATGGCACAGTTGAATCCCGGGGGAAGGACTGGGACGCCATAAAGGTGGTTATGAGGGAGCACTGTATTAGCAAGGAATGGGGAGCGAGGGGAATACTTCTCCACTCTGTCGTCGACCTAGAATTGCAAATACATGTCACGGAAATCGAGGCAGTAACGGTGGCGGAAGCGTGGCCTCATTTAGTGGAGCTCCACCGCCAAGTGACCGAGCAATCATAATTACAAGACCTTCTTGGCACGCCAGCACGCAAATGTTGTTAAACCTAGGCATACGTTGGCGTGGTTATAACAGTCAGAAATCCTTAAGACACTGGCAGTGGAAGAGGTGTGGCGCAGCAGCCAGGGTGCTTGACTCCGGCGATCCCCGGTGCTGGAGGCAGGTTAGCTTAGCAGCATGTGACTCTGGGCAATAGCTCGCTTAATCTTCCGGACAGCCCCTAGCGCCGGGACACCTCTCCGGAGGTAGCTGTGCACTTTACAAATGCTGGTATTTCCTATTTGGTATTTATTTATTGGGGCAATTCTTGATGTTGTGGGTCAGGTAATTAATTCTTAGGTGGACATTAATGGTGTGTTTGTCCGGTACTATAAAGAACTATGCTCACCCCTACCCGACCCTCATCCACTTGCTATCAGGGCTTTCCTGCGGGGGATTACTTTCACCCCCCTGCAGTTGTTGGAATTAGAACATCCTCTACAATTAGAGTTGCTATAATTGGCTATTCGCTAGATGGCTCGAGGCAAGACTCCTGGCATGGATGGCTTCCCTGTGGAATATTTTGCAGCATTCCGTGCAATTCTGGCCCCTAGGCAGAAGCCCACCAATGGGGAATCCTACCTGAATCCCTCACCACACTTGCTCCATGCGATGTTCCCGGATATACCATCGACGTGCCCCTGGTGCGGTCATGCTGATGCCACATTTTTACATATGGTCTGGGAGTGCCCACCACTTGCCCATATGTGGATTCAGGTATTAGATCATATGTCCACAATAGTCGACATACAGTTTATCTCCTGACCTGCTGCTCTGCCTCTTAGGGATCACCAAACACACCAAGCATTCTAAATCTGAGAATAGTAGACATTTCCTTGGCCCTGCAGCCGCCCATGGTCCTCAGTTGGCTTAAACCAATGCATAAATGGGCATTACCTGAAGCAGACGCCATGGCAACCAACCAGCATTGACAGGGAGGTAAAGGTGCAGCTACACTTTGGGATACATATGTCCTAAAACTATTCAATAAATTAAATCCACCTCCGCCATAATCCACTTCGTCAGATGGAAATCCTACTGATAACCACATTGACCCGAAATCGATTGACTAAGTTTGGATATACAGGTTGGTCAGAGCCAGTAACTTTTGTTAGAGGGCCTTTGGAATCTGTCTTTTTGACTCCCCTCCCCCACCTTTTTCAATTGGGATCTAATCCTGCACCATATGCTCTCTCTCCTCCATGCCTCCCCACTTCCACACTCCATCTGGGGGCACCCTCCAGCTGAGGTTTTTAGTAGATTAGTACAATCACTAAGTTTAGTACAATCACTACACCAACATGGTGTAGTGATTGTTTCAATCACTACACCATGTTGGTTACACTTCTGATGGCAACCCCTGAACGCAAAACTCTGTAAAGTATTGTCAACTTGCTTCATTGGTATGTTATGTTGTCCTGCTTGATAAGCCTTGTATTTCACTTTTCTATGTCAATTTCCTACAACACAATTATAATTGATGTTCTTGAGCCGCACAGCAATTCCACTCAGGGATGTATGTTTCATTGTCCAATATACATTGCATGGTTGTATTCTGAAAATACCTATAAAGATATATATAAAAAACAAGACAGGTAAACGAAAGGAGTAGGAATGATACACACAAAGGCCAATAGCACTAGATGAGAGAACAGTACTCCAGTTGACTGAGCCAAATATGATTGACAAAGTCTCAAGCTAATGGCTTAACAATGCTGGTCCAAATCAGCTAATGGTTGAAGGGGTTGGTCCAACAGGCCAGTATATGTAGATTGTAACCAGTCACAATCTGTAAGATTGCTGCTCTTAGAACCCAAATCTAAATAGGAAGCAAGCATTGGAACTGCTTATGAATGAAAATGCCTTTTGTGTCACTAATTGGGGTTAAGCATTCAACAAGTCATCAAATATGACTCTTTCACTTATCTTTGCACTCATGCGTCCATTCATCCATCCACTGACTCTCTTGCATTTGCTCTCTGAGACAACTGCAATAAAACACATACAAACTCAACAATAACTGCAAGAAAAATTAAAAGAATACAAGTAAAAAAAAAGAAAACGTGCTGCCATTTAACCCCTTCCATTCTCCCGTCGGCCAACGGGAGCACTCCCTCCCTGGTGCTGCGAAAAACAGTTGGCCATCGCAGCCCTTCCCACCCTTTAGAAAGCCCGACCACAGCGGAATTGCCACTGATATTAAGGTGTTAAGCAACGCATATGCTTGCAATAACAAAACTAAACTTGGAAGCAGATGTCTGTCTTGCAAAGGTATTGTAAATAGTCTATTGTTGTTTTAAAATTCAAGTATGGCCGCCACTTTTAAAACCAACATGTTGGCCATCTTCGAATGGTAAAACAATGATACATTATGGACAACAGCATTTCATAATGATCTCCTGGTTTAGAGAAAGTGGTCGTGTGGGATGCGGTGCACTGCAGAAGAAATGAGCAGCAAGCAAGCAACCTGTTGACAATGCCTGATGAGCTGTAGTTTTATCTTAAGAAACATTATAATAAAATGAGGATAAACAAAGAAATGGTTTGTAAGTCTTTCCACTAGGCAACCATAAGGTATTCCATAATAAAATAACTAATATATGCAAAATACAGTTGTCAAAACAATACAAAATCCTTTTCTAATAGATCCTAATAAGGATTACCATTGTGCAAATTGTCTGTCCCTATGGTTTGTTCAGATGGGCCCCCAACATCAACATTCTTGCCTACTACTGCAATCTGTCAGGTTCCATGTAACAACATACCTGCCTAGAGACTTTAGCACAGTGGAATAACAATCCACCCTTAAAAGTCTATTGCCTTCAGCATATGCACAAAGAGTAAGTAAGGCCTACTAGCTTTGCCATAACTTATCGTTATTACCAGATCAAGCCTGAGGAATCTGACATAATGTTTCCCTGTAAACCAATAATGGCGTGAAACTGTAAGCAACCCAGGCCTACTGAAATGCACATAAACTGGCAACCATCAGGCGCAAATTTATGCAATTACAGTTATGCACAAAATACCTGTTGGCAAAACATTATAAACCGCTTCTCAATAGGGCGTAACATGAGTCATCACAGTAAAATTCTGCTACTATGGTTTGTCGAGGTGGCTAACCAACACTAAAGCCTTCTCTACAATAGTATTCTCTGAGGTTCTATGTAACCAAATATCTTTCTACAGCCTGTAACATAATGTGACAATAATCCACTATTAGAGGTCTATTGGCTTTACTATATGCTTTTCACAATAAACAAGGCAGGCCTACCTACTTTGTAACAACTTTTCATAATAGACAGGCCAGACCTACGGCATCGGGCATAACATTTCCCTGTACACCAATCAAGCCTATGGATGATATCATTAGCGTCTCACAATTACAAGCTTCAACCTCCTGTACTGAGCATATGGCGGGGATGCCCGTCACCCCCTCCCAACACAATCCCCAATGATGGGAGACAGACGTCGTTCTGAACTTTTGGAAGGCGGGAGGGAGTTACCCTCCCGGCCGTATTTATTAAAATATGAAACAAAATTAAAACATTAAATAAAAGTTTCATATCATGTACAATTTTCATTTATTACATTTCGATGCAGACATGTTCATTGGCTAACCTTAACAAATCTCTAATACAAAGGTTTTCCTAGCCGAGTCTAACATCCTGCAAATGCATACTTTCTAAATTAAAATTGTACATCCCTAGCCTTACCGGGCCAACGGCAAGGTCGCAACCGGTGACAGATCCCTACTACCAAACTCTCGCCCTCACAGTGTGAGTGGCGCATGCGCAGAGGACTGTACCCTCTGTGCCAACTCCAATTTCCCTTGTCTTGTTGGGGGCCCCCATCTAAACTCGACGCCATCTTAAAGGTCGTCCGAGGACCCGTGTGAGGTGTCTGTAAGAAGGCAGCGTGGACTCCCCCTCCCACCCCACACTGTCTATCACATCCGCCGTCGCGGATATCCTGGCCCCGGGAAATTCGTAGGAGGGGCATATAATCGCCTCCTCCCCTGGAAGGGGTCTATGGCCGTCTTCCCCTAGGCGACCCATACTTAGTGGGTGCCGCCTCCTCCCCATGGGAGGGGCCAATGGCCGCCTCCCCCAGGCGCTCCCATCCATAGTGGGTGGCGCCCCCCTCTAGGGACCTTGAAATTACTGCGCACCGATCATGACCTTACCGCCCGACCAAAAAAAAGTATAAATACGACATTGATTACCTAAAAAGAGAAAAACCATCATCTTATCTACTTGCATGTTTGTCTATGCCACAAGAAAACAGTACCTTCAGATAGAAATCACATCATTAAAGTAGACCTTCATACATCGCAACACCTGAGGAAGAAGATGATTATCAAAAGGAAAAAAGACTTTATTGCAGAAAAACATTGCCATAAGGGGCTGGTGGGTGGGTCAAAATTGCTCCTTGTTCCGTCGAGGGCTCACGTGCAACGGGTGGGTGCAGCTTCCAAGCACAGGAACAAGAGGATGCTTCTTCGGATTCCCGCTCTCTTTATTCTTCTCCAGGAGGGCGTGTACCCTCCGTCGGTACGCCTACTGGGCGTGGCCATCGGTGTAGGTGTCTAGGACAACCCCTCTTGGGCGGGAAAAGGCGCGCCCCGACTACGCTGCTTTGGGCATACCAGCTGTGACACGCCCCCCACCCAAAATGGTTTCCAGGGAGGATCTGGGCCCCCAACCATACGTTCGGGGGGACCGAGTGGTCGCCCCTTTCCATATGGCCGGGATGCCCGTCACCCCCTCCCAACACAATCCCCAATGATGGGAGACAGACGTCGTTCTGAACTTTTGGAAGGCGGGAGGGAGCTACCCTCCCGGCCGTATTTATTAAAATATGAAACAAAATTAAAACATTAAATAAAAGTTTCATATCATGTACAATTTTCATTTATTACATTTCGATGCAGACATGTTCATTGGCTAACCTTAACAAATCTCTAATACAAAGGTTTTCCTAGCCGAGTCTAACATCCTGCAAATGCATACTTTCTAAATTAAAATTGTACATCCCTAGCGTTACGGGCCAACGGCAAGGTCGCAACTGGTGTCAGATCCCTACTACCAAACTCTCGCCCTCACGGTGTGAGTGGCGCATGCGCAGAGGACTGTACCCTCTGTGCCAACTCCAATTTCCCTTGTCTTGTTGGGGGCCCCCATCTAAACTCGACGCCATCTTAAAGGTCGTCCGAGGACCCGTGTGAGGTGTCTGTAAGAAGGCAGCGTGGACTCCCCCTCCCACCCCACGCTGTCTATTACATCCGCCGTCGCGGATATCCTGGCCCCGGGAAATTCGTAGGAGGGGCATATAACCGCCTCCTCCCCTGGAAGGGGTCTATGGCCGTCTTCCCCTAGGCGACCCATACTTAGTGGGTGCCGCCTCCTCCCCGTGGGAGGGGCCAATGGCCGCCTCCCCCCAGGCGCTCCCATCCATAGTGGGTGGCGCCCCCCTCTAGGGACCTTGAAATTACTGCTCACCGATCATGACCTTACCGCCACAGGCCGGATAGTTGACCGGCTATCCGGCCCCCCCACAAACTCCTCCTAAAGGTCATGCTTTCTTAAACCCCTTAACCATGCTATGAAGTCTCCTATGAGTAAGACATTCCCCTCCCGGGACAAGTGAACCCCATCCTCGACATACATGTGATCGCCCCGAATACACCCATGCGGAATACTGTGCAACTGTGCTGAGCGAAACAACCTACCAATTTTGTTGTTGACCTTCTTAACTGAATGGTTCAGTGCTGATACCGAAAGGCCCCCCCCGCCATACTTTCCTGGGAATCATGTGGGACCAAGCAATTGTGCACCCCGGGATCCTTTTCGCCAGCCAGCTAACGGTAGACAAAACTCGCTCGAGTAATACTCGTTTACCGAGTGTCGCCATGTCGTTGCCCCCCAGGTGTACTATGATCACAGATGGCGGTGACCTCTGCCGCCCTAAGAGTCCCTCGATAAAAGATTCGAACTGGTCAATACAGAGCCCGCCCCTTCCATGGAAGGTCACTCTGTACCCGTATTCCCCAGCTGCGTGAGTCATGTCACCTGCTTTGAATACGTCCCCGGCCCGCCTCACGTATGAGTGGCCCACGACCCATACCACTTTCTCCTCAGCTGGTGATCTCTGACCGCTGGTCCCCGGGTCGACTGCAAATTCCGCCCCGCATAATATGCTCGCGAAACTGTAAATCAAACAGAAGACAAGAAGCGTGAGTGCATATAACTTGACTTCACAACATGTGCAACCGCACATACCTTTTAAAACAATTCGAGGACCATCGTCCCAACAGTTTCACCTCTTCGGCACTCCGACCCCTGGCTGTAGCCTCAGTAGCAGCCCCTATCCTGAAGGAGTGGGTCCCAAAATCGCCCGGGTCTAAGCCCGCCGCTGCGATTGCCAATGTCAGCACCCTCTGAAACTGAAACCTCGTCAGTGGGGTGGCATCGATGTGTCTCAGCAGACTCCCACCCCATGTATCCGCCCTCAGCGCCAGATATTCCTCAATGCACTTTACCGGGCACATGGGGGACCCTTGTATGCGCTGGACCACAAAACTGTCTCCCATAGCTGTCTGGTCAGTCTTAGATTTAGCTATTGTAACTACCATTGAATCACCCCTAATCAGGACGTGATTCCTACACAGGCCTCCCTCAACATCGTTCTTATTCTTTGCTACCAGTTCGCTCACCCGCATAGCCCCATGGAATGCTAATGCAAATGCGGCCCTGAACAGAACTGCCTCGAATTGGGAGGAACATGTCGTGGGTAGTATCGCCATGAGCAGGGACAACCTCTCTAACCCAATCGGGCGCCTCTCGTCCACTCTACGACCCTCAAGGCGCTGCCAGCCCCGGAGAGCTTTCTTTACCAAAAAGGAAGTTGTCGGGTCCCTGACACCATGCACTTGCGCCATGAATGAAATGGCCGCCCGGTGCCTGTTGGCCGTTGCTACTGATCGGCCTTCCCTATGTAATGCTACCAGAAACTTCAGGAAGCAATCCTCCTGACCCCATGTCTGATCCCCTGCCGGACCCAAAAATGCACAATAGGAACGAAACGCTCCTTCGTACGCTTTCCTCGTCCTGGGGGCTAAGCTTGCTGCCACGAGGTCTTGTAATCCGGGGCACCGAGCAGCCAAAGTACTTCGGGGAATGGTGCCGCCGCTAGGTCTGCAGTCGGTAGATAACCCCTGAATGCCTGCATATGTGAACGAGAGAGTGCATCAGCAGCATGATTCAGTACCCCAGGAACATGCTTTGCCCTGAATTGTACATTTAGTCTCATGCAAAGTAGTACAATTTCTTTCAGCAATCTCAATATCCACCTGCAGCGTGCTGCCTTATTATTTATACATTCAACAACAGTCATATTGTCTGACCAAAATACCACTGAGCGATTTCTGAACTCGTCCGGCCATGCCCTCAGAGCCACCAATATAGGGAATAGCTCGAGGAAACCAATGTTCCCTGTGAGACCGCTGGTGTGCCACCATGTCGGCCATTTTTGCGCCGACCATCGATTGCCGAAAATGGCGCCAAACCCCACGCTCCCCGCCGAGTCAGTCCACAAACCTAGCTCGTCTGAAGACGCTGGCGGCTTGTTCCACACCACTCGACCGTTGAAGTCCGCCAGGAATGCTAACCAAATATGCATGTCCTTTTATCAAGATGGTAGTTTTGCCCCGCTTTCTTTACCTCTTTCAAAACCTTCCGTATCATCCTGGTGCTTATTTTTTTCGCAGACTTCGCTCCGAGCTCATACGGTTGTTCTGGGGGGGCAAGCAGCCGCGGGTGGCTTGGGCTACCCTTACGTTGCCCTATGCTGATGGCGGTTTCGACGTCCCTGACTTCGAGCTTTATTATCTAAGCGCTCAGGCGCATTACGCTTATCACTGGATGCGCCCCACGCCGTTTATGCCCCAAATTGCTGCTGAACATTGGGTTGCCCACCCGCTCCCTCTGGAGGGGATGGTTTTGGGCAAGGTGTCAGATGTGGAGACGCCTCGCACGACGGTGACGTGCACGGTGGATGCTTGGAAACGGGTGGCTCAATTGCTGGGCGTTTCCTTTCTATATTCGCCGTCCTTGCCTCTGTCTTATCATCCTGATTTGTCGCTGTTGTTGGAAACGGGGTTTCAACGAATGTGTCGACGGCTCGATGTCCTCACGTGGGGCGACTTGTTTCATGAAGGTGCCTTCCGCACGCAGGCTCATTTCTTCGGAGTGGCTGCTTGCTCCCCTCTGGAGCTGTTCTACTTTATCCGCTTACGGCAGGGCATGCGTGCTCTGCTACCGGATTTCCCTTTGGAGCCTGGGGTTATCCTCCCCCTCCACGTGCTTTTGGTTTCAGATGGGCGACACCTGGTATCGAAATTCTACGGGGCTATTCGTAGACAGCGTTCGGTCCCAGCCAATCGGGTGCGCGAGCAATGGGTTGCTGAGTTGGGAGCCCCTATTACCGATGAGCAATGGAAGTACTGCTGTGGGCTCACGGCCAATGTTTCCTCTAGTTGTCGCCTTAAAATTATCCATTACAAGTTTGTTCAGAGGTACTATTACACCCCGGCGAGGAAACTACGGTTTCATTTAGCGGAGGATGACAGGTGTGCTAGGTGTCGTGCGGAGCGCGCTGACTTCCTGCACTTGGCTTGGAGCTGCGCAGGGGTGCTGGAATATTGGACTCAGGTTCATGAAGCCCTGCAGATTATGGCGGAGGGTGGGGTGGCATTTGGCCCCTTAGTGATGTTGATGGGCTACTCTAAGGACGTGCCTGCCTCTCACCGTAGATTTGTTGATGTGGCCTTGCTGCTGGCTAAGCGTAGGGTTGCTTGTTGCTGGGGTCGTTGGAGAGTGCCGCGCTTTCAGGACTGGGTGACTGACCTCATATACTGTCAGGATCAATACAATGTCTACACTGACTTGATGCCTGTCCGATGCAGACCGAAGGACTTTTGGAGTCCGCTCCAGGTGTACCTCCTGACCAGAGCTGTGCAGGATTCTGATTCTGAACTTGGGGACCGTGAAGGGATTGGTTAATGGCAGCATTGTGGGCTGGGATTTTATGTTCCACCTGCTGATCTCCTAGTGTCGGGGGAGAGGCTGGGTTGTCTCCTCTACATGCGAGCTGGCTAGGAAATGAGATCGTATCCCTGTAAGGTATCTTTATTTTATGTGTCCTTTTTGTCTGAGTCTCCTTTGTTTTATATGCTATACGCTAACAGAATGTGTCCATACTGTATTGTTTAATTGGCTTGCCTGTACATGTTGGATCATTGCTCTCTAATTTGCACTGTACATTCCGATTTTGCTCCGTGTATTGGCTGGTCTGCGATCCTGCCCTTGCTTGTATCTCATTTTTTTGGTTCTGACGTACCTCTGTAATGGCCATATGTGACTGTATGTATTGTGTATGCACTTCCCTTTTCCCTGCTTGTCTCCAAATAAAGGTTTAAAAAAAAAAAAAAAAAAAATATGCATGTCCTGGCGAACCTCTGCCGACAGTCTCGTGCGGTGGTGTCCTTCTTTGAGACCGACCATAGCCTGTGCAATAGAGCGTGAAAAGGGGCGGGCCATTGGTATCACCCTCAGGGCAAAGTTAAGCTGACCCACTGCCTGTTGTAACTGATGCAAGGTCACTTTGTCCTTACTAAGGCACAGTTCAAGGGAAGCCCTAAATTTTGCTACCTTTTCCACCGGCAAACGGAAACATCCCTCCACAGAATCGAGCTCAATTCCCAGAAACTCGAGTGAAATAGATGGTCCCACCGTCTTACCTTGTGCCAATGGCACCCCGAATTCCCTCATAAGGATACAAAAGTCCTGTAGAGCCTGCGCACATGTTGTGTCGCCGGCTGCCCCCAAAAACAGAAAATCATCCAAGTAATGCATCACATGGGTATGCCCAGTGGCCTCAGTGAATGCCCACTCCAAAAAACAGCTGAATTTCTCGAAATAGGCACAAGATATGGAGCAACCCATTGGCATGCATCTATCCATGTAATAACGTCCCTGAAACACAAAGCCTAACAGACGGTGGTCCTGTGGGTGTACCGGGAGCAACCGGAACGCCGACTCGATATCTGATTTCGCCATCAGCGCTCCGGGCCCCAGGCGATTCAACATGGTGACGGAATCATCGAAGGATGCGTACCGCACCGAACAAACTCCTGGGTCAATCGCTTCGTTCACCGAGAGACCCATCGGTGCCGATAAGTTATGGATCATCCTAAACTCCCCCGGGTCTTTCTTGGGGACTACTCCCAACGGGGAACAGACAAAATTTGCCACTGGAGGGTGCTGGTATGGGCCCGCCACCCGGCCTAGTAAAACTTCTTTACCAATTTTTCTCTCCACCACCGCCGGATTCTGCCGGGCCGATAATTGGTTTTTACAAAGTGATTCCCCACGAAAATCCCCCGCCGGAATGCGGAAACCGTATAAGAATCCGTTCCTCAGCACCCCAGCGGAGACATGATCAGGGTATTCGTTTAGCCAGGGGGTTATTGCCATGATATCAACGGGGGTAGGTAATGGTACACAGTGACCCTCCTCAGTCTTGTTTGGACCCCCCCTTGCCTCCCAATCCGCCATTTTTGGATCTGCACGACATTTCCGGGTGCGAGGAATTCCCACAACCCGCACATGCATGCCTGAACTTACATGCCCCTTGCGGTCTGGAGCAGTTGCCTCTATTAAAACTCCAACAGACCCCCCACTTTCCCCCATTCCCCCCGGGCCTTGGTTGTTGATCGCCACCGGAGCCTGCTCGAAAGGGCACCACGGGCTGCTGGCGGGAAACCCCTGACCCGTTCCTGTCAGACGGGGACGCCTTTGTCGCGCCCGGCAGGAGCTGCTTCTGCCAAGAAATCGAGTCGAGAAAATTCCACGTCAGAGATGAATCGTACTCCTTGGCCTTACGGAATTTCATGTCGTAACCCATCCATTCATTACCCTCATACGTTTCGTAAAAATCCATTATTTGCGCCTGATAGCAAGATAATTCTGACAAAACTTCAGGCTTACGTTCCCCAATAATGGCAGTAAACATCGCAAAGGCCTTGGCCCAATTCGTTATTGTCTCATCCACCCTGAAACCGGCCATCTTGGCTCGCCATACACTCGGGTGCCATAAATCCTTCTGCGTTTTAATATACTCCATCTCATGATGGTCAGTCAACAACGAGAACATATTCACATACTTGTCAGCCCAAATTAACTCTTTTGTGGCCAATGGGATATGTTGAACCACATTCTCCCGCCTTGAGGGCAATGAGCCCCCCCCCCGCCATTGGCAATGCCTGCTTACCTGGCAAGGTTGATGTTCCCGCTGTTTTCTCCACGCCAGCTGCCGGTCCTTCCGGGGTCACCTGTGGGGGGACAAGAGGGAGATTCGCCTTTGCGGCATCTCACGACTGCCGCAACTGCTGCATTAGTAACCTGGCCTCTTCGGCCGTGTCTCCAGGTGCCGTAGCACCCCCTGTCTTCTTGCCGAGCCATGCAGCCAACTGGGCGGCCAATTCAGGCGGCATGTCCTCCTCGCTAGCGGGCGTAATCACAACCGGTATCGGCTGACCCGCATCTGGGAGTATAGGCGCCTCGACCGGGATGGGGCTCGCCGGGGGTACCTCGGGACGGGGACCTCCCCCCCTGGGGCCCTATTCCTGACCCGCTTCCCCTTACCCTCCGGGACAACACCCGGCAATGCGGGCCTATCACCTTCTTTGGTTTACCCGGATTGTTCACCGCAGCCATCTGCTTTTTCATGGTCGCCAAATCGCATCCAACGGTGCGTTCCATCTTCGTCATTCTCCCGACCAACATCCGGAGCATCTGTTCAGTGTCGGACTTCTTTCCTGCTTTTTTGCCCGGCATTCTTTTCAAATGGACACTCGCAGATGATCAGACGGTCCTGGGTCGGTTCTAGCCGCAAAGTCACTGGAAGAAAGAACACAAAAATTACAAGTTCTCAAAATTGCTCCTTGTTCCGTCGAGGGCTCACGTGCAACGGGTGGGTGCAGCTTCCAAGCACAGGAACAAGAGGATGCTTCTTCGGATTCCCGCTCTCTTTATTCTTCTCCGTCGGTACGCCTACTGGGCATCGCCATCGGTGTAGGTGTCTAGGACAACCCCTCTTGGGCGGGAAAAGGCGCGCCCCGACTACGCCGCTTTGGGCATACCAGCCGTGACACGCCCCCCGCCCAAAATGGTTTCCCGGGAGGATCTGGGCTCCCAACCATACGTTCGGGGGGACCGAGTGGTCGCCCCTTTCCATAATCTTTCCCACAGGGCAATCATCAGTTATACAGTCATAAAAAAACACTTGTATGCAACATTACAGTTGTCAATGCAAAATATTGTCTTCTCGTAACAGAGATTAGTAAAGATTCTCACAATGCAAATCTTCTTCACCCACAGTTTGCTAGAGAGGGTAATCAACACCAAATCCCTTGCCGATTAGAGTAATATATAAGATTCCATGTAACAACAAGCATTTGCAATGCAATAGGTCTTGCATTTACGAAGTTTGAGCTATTGACATTGCAAATAACAATGCCTTTTATTTTTGTTTTTGTTTTTAAAACATAAATAAAAGGCATTGTCATTTACAATGTCAATAGCTTAATCTTGCGTAAATGCGAGACCTACTGCATTGCAAATGCTTGTTTTATCTAGAGATGCTGTCAATATTCTTTGCAACCCTGACAGTCCGGACTTTATGATTTTTACTGCTTATTAGAAGTTGAGTAATTCTCATATCAGACTATGTAACTAAGCCTTTATGACATTGCACTCTTATTTCTGTATCACTTATTTGAGATTTTGTAATAAAACACATTTTTTACAACTCAGTTAATAAGTGGACCCAGTCAATATGTACTTACGCTGCTAATTTGTTGGGCCTGGTGTCAAAACAGGTGGTGAATTATCGCAAGATCAAGGGTGTCGAAGCCAAGTCGCCAAAGGTAAATCTAGGGTGCAGTAAAATAATGGGGTTCAGCTCCAGGGCCGGACTGGAAACCAAAACCTGACCTTGGCAAAGTGCTGAGCCGCCCCCCCCTCCACCCCCGGGGGAGTTGTGGGTGCCGCCAAGGTCATTGCCAGGGCCGGTTTTCAGCCGATTTTGTTACAGGGCCGATTTTGCAGCTATGCTGCAGAAACGACTCTGTAAAAAAAGATGGCCCCCAGGACACAAACTGGCTCCCACCCGTGTGGTGCACCGGGGAATTGCCAGGTTCCCCCTACAACCAGTCTGGCCCTGTTCGGCTCCCACATCAGTTCAAGCAAAGATTACAGATCCACTACTTAGTGAAGTTAACAAACATTTCTAAGTAGGTAACTTAATGCTCAGGGGCATGGGCACATTTAGCACAACAAACGGTACCCATATACAAACAAACACACAAAATATAGAAGCACAATAAACAATAACTTGCAGACGGAGAAAATACAATTTGAAAAATACACCCACTTCAAAAAAGCACGTTGTTAAAGATACACCTTACACAGTCGGACCACATCAATGCTTCAACACACGTACAGCCACCCTCATACGCGGTTCTTTGTGTGCACTTATCCTGTACCACAAAACTTTATCTTAGCTCGATAGCCTGCACTCCTTCCGTCCTCCGAGTATAACATCACCCTACCCTACTCCAGAGCCTCAGGGTCGGCTGCTTCTTGGCTCGTCTAGGTCAGAGTGAGGCCCGTCACAGCAGTATTCACTATATTGACGGTGTTAAATTGACGTTCCCTGTGGGGAGATTGCTGCAGGTAAGCACTGGCAGGCAGGAGTCTTAATGCTGCAAATCTAGGCGACTTCGGCAGCAGGGGGGTTTAATCCTCATTGCGCCTGCGCCGTTGGTACCGCCGCTGTGCCTGGGACAGTGCCGGTAGTCACTGTGTCAGCTCACAGCCAAACATCCAAGTCTGTGTGGGTTCTGGCGCTGCTCACTGCTTTTGGCGCTGCGTGTTGCTGTGCATGGCGCACAGTGCTGCGCACACAAGCTATGTAGAGCAGTTGCTTTTACTCACTGTGCCGCGGCATGGCTGTCTTGTACTCACTATGCTTGAGGAGTTGCTGCAAGAGAGCACTGTGCCTGTGCTTGGTGACACGCAGATTCTGGGAGAGGTCGCTACTGGTATTCATTGTGTCAGGAAAAGTATGGCGCTGGAACTCACTGTGCACAAGAAGGGCAGTGACGACTGTGCCGCGTGGTACTCAGAGTCGGGTGTCAGTGTACTGCTGGTACTCACTGTCTACGGAGAAATATCGTGTGCGAACGGCAGTACTTGTGTTTTGACATAGTTCTCTGCACAAAATGACTGTGTGTGCAGTGTGGTGTTCGGTGTACCGCTGGTACTCACTGGGCTTGGAAGAGTGCTTTTTTGAAACTCACTGTGCACGAGAAGGGTTTTTGTGACGATTGTCTATTTAATTATTGTGTAGCGTAGTATTCAGAGCCTGAAGTCAGTGTACTGGTGGTACTTACTGTGTACGGACCAGTATTCTTATTGAACTTGCGAAATACAGTGAGCACTAAGGCTGCACCAGGTACTCATGCACGTAGAAAATGACACCGCCTGCCTGCCCCTCACTGTGGCAGAGGCAGTGTGCGTGCGAAGGGCAGCACTCGCTGTCTGGGGCAGTTCTTTGCATGTAATGACTGCATGTGCTGCGTGGTGCTCAGAGTCGGTGGTCAGGGGCAGGCACTGCTGGAACTCACTGTCTACGAGAAGGGCAGCAGTCCCTCGTTTTGGAACAATTCCCTGTATGTAATGATTGTGCAGCGCAGAACTCAGAGTCTGCGGTCAGTGAATTGCTAATACTCAGTGTGTCGGCACTAGTATGTTGTTGGAACTCACTGTGCATGAGAGGGGCAGTACCTCACAGTTTTGGAGTAGTTTGCTGCATGAAATCACCTTGATGCTGCAGAGTGGAGGTCAGAGTTCGGGGCCAGGGCACTGCTGGTTCATTCGGAGCAAGAAGCTACTGGTCGACTGGTACTCACTGTAGTTTCTATTACCAGTACTCAATGTGTCAGGGACAAGTCCCTCATGGTACTCATTGTGTCCGAGTCATCGTATCACTCGTACTCACAGTACTTGAGAAGGGCTACGAACACCGGTGCACTGCGATTCAATTCTCCACTGGCTGACATCTCAACAAATAATCAATAAAGAACTGTTCCCACTACCTGCACAAGTGCTGAGGGGAACAAAGAGGGCCTACGAAATGAATTACTGAAAACTGTGACTTGGAGAAACTATTCACAACCTCTCTTTCCTTCTTTCATTTAGTTGCTGCCCTGTGAAATGGATCCAAACAAGAAGAAGCCCGCGAGTGGTGCGCGCACGCCACAGCGAGACATCTGGTTTCAATTATCACGCCTGTGTCTGGGCACGATAATTGAAACCACATGGCGGGCATGCAGGTAACCGACACCAATAGGCCATGGGCGGAGCACTGCGCCCGCCTTTGGCCAATTGTGTGCTGTCTTTATTAAAAAGATGCACGCAAAGGCCAATAGCGCGGTCCAAAACAAAAAGCACATGCACAAGCATGTGCGATTCCTAGGTTAGAATTGAAACCCCCTTCAAGAAGTCTCTCGCTGCGCGAGCAGTGCTGCACACTGCAACTTTTGCCACGAGACCTAAAAAACGTAAATGTGGGCTTTAATTCGGAGTAATAACAATTCACCATTAAATGCCTAGCAACTCACTGTAATAAAAGTACAGATGTATGCGAATTGCAGTTGGTAAAGCAAAATACTGCATTTCCAAAGAGAGCCTTACAAGGATTATTGTAATACAAAACTTTTATTCCCACAGTTTGTTTGGGTGGATCCCTAACAGCAAACCCCTTGCATACTACAATAAACTGAGAAAACTCCATGTAACAAAATACCTGCCTACAGGTTTTAGCACAGTGCAATAACAATTTATCCTTAAACACCTATTGTCTTTAATGTAAGCTTTTCACAGTATGTCGGTCAGGCCTACTGGCTTTGTCATCACGTTTTAGAATAAACAGATCAGTTACTATGGAATCTAGCAAGACTTTTCAAAATTAACCAATGCAGCCTTTACCCTTTAACATTGCCTTTACCCAACACCAGCCTATTCAAGTGTTCATAAACTAACAACGATCATGCATACAGTTATAAAATTACAAATATTTAGAAAGATACAGCTTGCAAAACAATATAAAACCCCTCTCAACAGTGCCTCACAAGGATCGTCACAGTGAGAAGCTCCAGAGTGTCAAGAGTGGGTGCTCAACTCTAAAAGCCTTGCCAACTGCGATATCTGTGAGATTACATGTAAAAAACATACCTACATATAACCTGTAATACAATGTGATAACAGGCAACTGTTAAAGGCTTACTGCCTTTAACATGCTTTTCACGCTAGACCAGGAGTCTCCAACTGTTTCTGTAGTGAGAGCTACTTCTGATCAGAGAAAGTCAACATGAGCTACTGAAGGCTAAACAACTCGCAGATTGTTACCAGATGCCTCGACCACAGCTTCTTTGACTTTAGGGCTTACGTTCAGAGAACCAGATACTATGCTTTGAAAAAAATACTTTGACTAGGGCACTATGACAGGACTGTCATGCGTGCCATAGTGAGTTGACAAGGACTCTTATTTATGAGTTAAATACCTTAGTGCTTCGGTTCTTCACCTCTGGTCCTCAGCCCCAGCCTGGGTCATACATCCGACGGAGCTCTGCTCATTATCAGGCCCCCTGCTATATGCAGCCTTTTGATAATAATGTAAAATGAACACCGCATTCTCTTAACTTTAAATGGAAAATGTGACCCTGTGCATATTTAAAAATGAACTCAAGGCTGCGAGCTACTCTGAAGGTATCTGGGAGCTAGTGGTAGCTTCAGATCGACTTTTTGGAGACACCTGAGTTAGACCTGCCGTACTAATGTTTCATAATAAGTAGACCAGGCCTTTGGCATGAAAACATAATTTTTCTAGGGCAACTAATGGGCATATACTTTGTTACAATAATCAGCGCAGGCCTACAGTCATAAAATCAGAAAGGCTTACAAAAGTACAGTTGGCTGAGCAGATAATTATCTTTCTACAGATGGCCTAATAAGGATTTTCACAGAACAAACCATCTGTACCCATGGCTTGTCACACTGGGTGACCAACACCAAAACAATTGGCTGTTGTAGTAATTGTGATCTTTTATGTAACATTGGGGGTCATTAGAATGGCAGACTGACTTTTGTCCGTCCGCCATCCAATCGTATTTGGGACTGCAAATTAGGATGCAACTGCCACTGTGCCGGTCGCATTGCCCATGTTTTGTATTGCGGCAGTTGCTGCGCACTGCAGCACTTGCTGCAAAACAAACCAGACACCCCACACATATCCCTGTACTACGTGGCAGGCAACATACTCTAATAACATCCTGAAGTAGGGATATGTAGGGGGCCCCATAGGTGCCTCCCAGTGCCTATGTCCCTGGCCAGGGGATTAGGTGGGCCCGCTACGGGCTCCCAAATCCGTTTCTGCCTGCCGTTTTGCTGCGGTTTGACTGCCCCAGAACATCCAGCAGAAAGGGATATTGTAATCCATACAGTGGTGCTGTCGCCATTCTGGTACTAGAGGGCGGTCCGACCGGCAGCCTCCATGTCAAGACCGTGGCGGTCAGTTTTTCCGACTGCCACCCGTCCAGAAGCCACTGTAATATATATTGTAATTGTAAAAATATTTATTAAGCGCGGTTGCTGCCCGCAGGCGTCCAAGCGCTGGGTTGAAGGGAAAGTGATGGGAAGAGGAGCTAGGGTACATAGGATTGAGCAAACAGCAGTGTCTTTAGGTTTTTCCGGAATGCGAGGAGATCTGGGTTGGACCGGAGTGAGATGGGGAGAGCATTCCAGAGCCTGGCGGTGTTCAAAGAGAACAGCCTACCTCCAGACCTGGCTCGCTTCACTCTGGGAACAACTGCGAGGAATGCCTCCGTCGACCGAAGGTTCCTCTTAGGGTGGTAGGGGGTGACAAGGTCGGTGTTGATGGAAGGGCCCGTTTTCCAGAAGGCGCGGTGCGCCAGGCACAGCGCCTTGAAGGCCACTCTCTGCCTCACTGGCAGCCAGTGGAGACTTTTTAGAGCGGGTCTGGCCGACTGGGTGCGCGGAATTTTCAGCAGGGTGCGTGCTGCACAGTTTTGAACAACTTGCAGTTTCCTGAGGGTCATCTCCGGAGCCCCCATGTATAGGGCGTTGTTTGAGTCCAGGCGGGATTGGATGAGACCTTGTACCGCCACCTTTTTGGCCTCTAGGGGAAGTAGCGGGAGAACTTTCCTCAGGATTCTAAGTAGGCCAAAACAAGTGGCGGACAGTTTTGTGGCCTGGGTGGAGAAGGAAAGTTTGTTGTCTAGCCACACTCCCAGGCTTTTAACACTTTCCTTGGGAGTGGGGGGAAGGCCCAGTGCACTGGGCCACAAGGAAGTGAAAGGCACAGGGGAGGTAGGGCCTAGGAGCATGAGCTCCGTCTTTTCTCCGTTTAGTTTTAGGGAGGAGTTGGTCATCCATCCCTTAACGTCCTCTAGGCATTTTAGCAGGTCTGATGGGGAGTGCTTGTTGTTCTCCGTGGCCAGCGAGACCACAAGCTGGGTGTCGTCGGCGTATGACACGATTTTAATGCCATATGGTTCGACAACACCCGCCAGCGGCCTCATGTACACGTTGAACAATACAGGGCTCAGAGAGGAGCCCTGTGGCACTCCACAGCTCAGGGGTTTTCTGGAGGACACTGTCTTTCCGTCGAAGATCTGAAACAAATGAATATATGGACTGAAAACCCTGTTACGATGGCCGAGGGACCGCCACAGACAGCCTGTCAGTGGCGGTCCCTCGACCATCATAATCAGCCTTGTAATGTCTATCCGTAGGCTTTAATATATAGTGCGTTTCACAATAAATATGCCAAGGCTTGCCACCATAACTAACTCAGTCCTGCTGTATGAAGTAAAAACTTTGCAACAATCCAAAAAGTGCATTGCAAGCATTTCTTTTAGTAGAAGCACACACATTCTGCCTAATCAAATCCTGTCCTCAGGGAAACCAAAATGTGAATGAAGCCGAATACCATTTATCAGTAGGACTCTGAAAGGTCTTTATTGTTGATCAATTAAGGTCATGTGCCATTTTAACTATCAAGCCAGAACAAAATATAAATGTAGATTAGTGTAGTCCTCGGCTCTCAATCACAAAACTGCACTCTGAATTCACACTTCCCTCCTCCCATCTGCGTTGCTCCCACAGAAAAACGCCATTAATTAGCTAGTTATCTAAGACACTTTATTAGCATTACAATGTCATGTGCGTGCCCCTGACAGTTCAAACTCAGGTAGTCTACTGCTGCTACCTCAGACAGCTTGATAAATAAACACAATAATCATAGTTACATTGAGGAGAAGCACTTTTATGTGGAAGCACACATCTGTCCTTTGTAACAACAGTAAAGAGGAAAACATTTTGGCCTCTAAAACAATATTTTCATCATCTTGGCAACCTCAAATTAGAGGCTCTGCATTCTGCTTCAGCCAATCTTCTAACAATAGCTACAGCACAATCTGTGTTACAGGTTGCAGGGAAAAGATATATTACACACAGTACCTTGAAACAACTACCTGGTTTATTATACTGAGGCCAGAAGTTTATAAAATATCCAACAACGCCTCGCTGTAGGATTTCAAAGAAGCAAAATCAATGGAAGAGTCTGAGAAAATGCAATATGTTGGCATTACCCACATTAAATACATTATCTTAAGAGCCCATATAAACCATCCTGTCAATTCAAAACCTTAGATGGCGGCCTAAGTCCACCAGCAAATAGGTCAACCGCACAGGCAGTCCAAATTAAACATTGATATAGATACACAATCCAAGGATCACTGTGAGCCATAGAGAGTGTTACTACAGTACAGCCATTTCATGTACAAATCACTGTACCAATACTTTAATCGAGAGTGGTGTTTCCCAAACTGTAGGTCGCGACCCACTGGTCATGAAATTCCAAGCGATACATGAAGATGCCTTTACACTCTTGCTGTGCTTCAAGTGAAGAGGTCAAATGTCAGGCTATGTCTTCTGACAAATTGTTGATATTTTTTTTAACAGGGGGATTGGCATTTACAAAGTACTCTCACTTTGCAGCCAGCGAAAGAAAGGTAAAGTGGATTATGTAACAATATTTCTGTGGTTCACATTGTGAACGAAAAAGTTGTAGGGTGTCATTTTTTTGTAACACACAGCAAAACCTTAATACCTGTAAATGAACTGTTTAGATTCAGAGTTAGGAAAGCAACATTTATGCACATCTTTTAAATTCTGAAGTGTGATGGAAGCAACGATTTTAATACGATCATAACAAATTAAGACACTTTACTTGGTGATAAACAAATCATAAATATTCACAGAAACTTAATTTCCATGCATTATCATATATCTGTCAGTTTAGTTATATCATTACAACTGTATGTCTGTGCAAATTTTGTGCCCATTTCAATAGAAATTGTACTATCAGTAATGAGAGCAAGATGCCACACGATGCTTTAGTTACATTAAAAAATAACTTGCCTCATGGCCATTAAAGCTAGTTGGGTTGTGAAAGTTTGTTTTTCTACAAAGTGGATTGTGGTTCTGAAACGTTTGGGAGGCACTGATCTAGACCATCATAATGAATGTTATGTAGATTTTTATATTAGGTAGACATGCCTGCAAGTAATAAGACCATTGGCCAATAAAACTAAGGCCAATCTATCCTGTATGTCATCTTCTGCATCATTATCAATCAAATGGTAAGTGAACTGCTCTGGTATACAATGCCAGCGTCCCTTGAGTAGTTCCCAAAACCCTCAACCAGTGATGTAAGTAATCATCACTAGAATGACTTATTGGGTAGCTTCATCATTGGGTTTCGCACCTGGGTACTCACTTTCCCAGGTAAGTAACGCCTCCATCTGTATGAGAATACTGGTGGGATCTGTGCCCTGAAATATAAAATTACCTCCTATAACTCAAAAGAGAATGTTAATGTGGACAAAGAGTATAGGGGTAAGATTAAAATGTGAAGTGTTGATGTTATTCGGACGTACTAACTGTCCTTAACATCAAACGTAGATAGTCAACATCTTTTGGTCTTTGTTTAGAGAACATCATGATAACCAAGGGAACTAGGACACGTATCACTCCTTGGGAAGGTAAGATTGTTGCTACATATGACACGCCTGGCAAGGGGAGGGGGGGTGTTGTTTTGTGTTTCTTTGCTCCTTGGCCTCTTGCAAGTGGGAAGCAAAATTATACAACAGGCTTGAACTTACACAACATATTGGATCACTGATGTAAATAGGGGGTCTATAGGGAGGTGGAGGCATTAACAGGGACAAGAATTATACAAGCAATTATGCTAAGCCATGAGACCTGTCAACAGAAGGGACAATAGGAATAAGCAAACTTTAAGAATGCTTGAATATAACAGTATTTGCATTTGTATATAAGAAGACAAGAGCAAATGTTCAATAAAATCTGTTTGAAAAAAAAAACATGGTTTGGCTTTTGTTGCCCAAACGGGTCCTAGGCCTTCATCAGGACATTCGTAGTTGTAGTCAGATCCCTTCTGCGATAGTTAATTTTGCGTTTGGTACGTATAGTTTACTTTTTTATCTTTGTTATTGTTGTATAACAAGATCTCTTACAGGCATATGTCGAGCCTGTAACTTGCGAAAAATTATTTAAAGAAAAGAGTAAAAAGTCAAGGGATTATATGTGCATACATCTTCATTACTGTGCACATATATCTGTGAACCGCCATATTTGAAGTTGGTCAGTTGTCCAAATGAGGTCTGATATAAGACTCCATTTCATTCTTTCGAAAAAAAAAATAAGATTGGTCTTACATATTGGTATTGTATACATACAGTACTGGATAAATGACATAAGTGCAAATAATCCATTTAATAAATAATTTTAAATATTCGTGGCTCTGCACTGCAGGAATCAGGTAGGCCAAGGTTCTAATCTAAGAACAGACGCAATAAAAATAGGTTTCCAGCTCAGGGTTGTTTTGGAAGTACAAGTAACTGGACAGTATAAAGGTTTTGTTGTCAGGGATTTATATTTAACAAACTGTGCCCAGTTTAGCTGTGTTTAGATAGCACAGCAGTCATAAGAGTTGTATTTAAGACTCGTAAGTATAAGAATTGTGTTTGAAAGTCAAGTCAAGTTTAATTTATTTGATTTAGTTCTCTACTGAGAACAACAAATTTCGAGTAAAACATTTGTTATAAAAGAATATACAAAAAACTTTCAATACAAGTTTAGAAAAGTTTTAAAAAATGTAAACAAGGTATGACACAAGAATTCATCTGAAGGAGATTTAAAAAGCAAGATCAAACTCTGCACATATGCACTATTATGTCTAAATTGAACTACTTTTAGATCGCGCCTTCTGGCCTCAACCAATATCGAGTTCGGGCATACCAACAAAACATGCTTCAAATCTTGCACTCCTCCATTGCAAATATTGCATATATTTTATTTATTTATTTTGAAGGTTTTATTTAGCGCGAACAAGACCCTTGCTGTTATCAGAGCGCTTTACATGCATATGTAGGATACAAACAGTTCAGTGAGAGCACACAGTAAGAAATACAAGTATATACAGGGTTCAAGTGAATTTAGATAAGAGAATAGATTTCACTTATTTTTTGAAGGAGACAAAGGACGGATTATGTCTGGTTTCTGTGGGCAATGCATTCCAAATTCTGAGTGCCGTTCCTGAGAAGGCCCGGTTATAAGTTTTCTTCTTGGCAAAACGTTGAGGTTTCAGTAGAAGGTTATTGGAGCTCCTGGAGGATCTGTTGCCAAAGGAGAGCACAGGTTTCTGTGCTAGGTAGCTTGGAGTGTTGTCATGCATGGCCTTGAAAGTCAAACATGTGATTTTTAGATGGATCCTGCCTTTGAAAGGTAGCCAGTTGAGGGCTCCAAGGTCAGGAGAGATGTGACAGTTTCCTTTTAAGCCTGTGATGAGTCTCGCTGATGTGTTGCTTGAGGCTCTAAGGGGGGCAGTTGTTGATCTGGGAAGACCGCAGAGAGAAGAACTCCCATAGTCCAGTCTTGGGATTGCTAGTGCTTGCACTGCTAGTTTAAATTCGTTTGTGGGAAGGATAAGTCTTCTCAGGGTGTTCATCTGAAAGTTTGTTCCTTTTGTTGCGATGCTTATGTGTTTATGAGGGGTTGGCAGTTGAGTGCCGTTAGATGTTTCATCCAGTCTTGAATGATGGTCGATTGTTTAGTGGGAGTAATTAGTAGGAATTCGGTTTTTAGAGAGTTTAGTTTCAGATCGTTTTCAGCCAGCCAGGTCTGTGTTTTCTGTAGCGTTAGGTTGAGAGATTTGATGTCCTCAATTGAGTGGATTTTCAAATAGATTTGTGTATCGTCTGCGTACATGTGATAGTGGACATTAGCGGAGCTGAGAATTTCGGTGAGGTGTTCCATGAATAGCTTGAAAAGTGTTGGGGAGAGGTAAGATCCTTGTGGGACTCCAATAGAGAGGTTTAGACAAAGATTGATTAACCTTAAAGCTTTGTGATCTATTTTGCAGGAAGGAACTGAGCCAGTTTAGAACTGATCCAGATAATCCCATTCTTTGTTTCAGAAGGTCTAGCAGGTTGTCATGTTTGACGGTGTCAAAGGCAGATGATAAGTCCAGCAAAATTAACAGACAGGCTTCGTTTTGATAAAGGATTTTTAGGGCATTATCTATTATGTGGGTCATGGTAGTTTCAGTACTGTGGCCAGTACGGAAGCTGGATTGGTATTGGTTAAGTAGATTGATATGGTCTATGTGGTTGTTAAGCTGTGAGTTAACACATTTTTCTAGTAGTTTTGCCAGAGTTGGAATGTTGGGAATTGGGTGGTAATTATTTAAAACCTAAGGGTCAGTGTGAACGTGGGCGGTCAGCGGGCTGGAAAAGCAGGCAAGGAGGTCGGATATAGTGGGCAATAGTGGTCTTTTATTGCACACGAGGCAGCTCTTGTAACAAAACAGGGTGAACAAAAGATATGGCTCCACTGTACAAAACGAGGTGAACTATCTTCTTCCTCCTCCGGGTGATGTAGGGTCTCGGTAGGGGTCTGGGTCTTGGGCGTAGACGTCATTGGGATGTCCTGGTTGGTCGGGAAAGGTCCTCGGAGGGCATTAAGAGAGAAAAGAGAAGGAGCCGTTAGTCCGGCTGGGGCTTGAGGTTTTGTACAACCGTTACCGTCAGCAAGGTGTGAGGAATCAGAAAGGACCGTGAGGAAAGGGTGGGGATGACGGGGAAAGGCAAAGTAAAAGAGGGTGTCCAATGAGGGTCATGTAGGGAGAGTCTTTATACAGTGCGAGGTGCTGTACACTTTATACATGGTGCCGAGCTACTAAGAATGACGTGCCTAGGATAGAGGAGTATATACAAAGGGGGCCGGTGTAGTTATACAGAGCACCTAGCGTGCTTTAAGGAGGGTAGCAGGTACTCACGCGCTCCGCCGCAACTCTCCGTCGAGTTGCGGCCGCTCTTCAGCCATCTCCTGGGGACTCCACCAGTCTTCGGACCACTCGTCTGCTTCTCCGCTCCGTCTTCTTTTTCCGCAGCTCCAGTCGAAATCTCCTGCCACGATACTCCGACAACGTCTGGATCCCGGCTTCTGTCTTTTCTCTGTCCTGACGTCGGCGATGAGGCGGGACTTCCGGGGTCAAGGTGAAGTGTTTCCGGTCCGTGGCCTCCCCGGATTAAGTCCTGCAACAGAGAGAGGGGCGGGGTTCCAGTTGTCATGGATGCTTTTGTGGCTACCTCTGGTCGCGGTTCCTGGAAGGGTGAGCATCGGAGCGGCGGCAATCCTGGCGGGGTGAGTAAGGGGCTCACAACCCGCGGGCCGTATCACATCCCCTTCCCCTAGCTGTTCTTCTTGTAAGGGTTGGGGACATGGGGTAGCGGGTGAGGTAATCAGCATTACCCTGGTCTACACCCTTCCGATGAACTGTTTTAAAGTGGAAGGGTTGCAGTGACAGAAACCAGCGGTTTTTCGTTCCCCAAGCGGTCTTTTTGTGACAGGACTGCCCCTAAACCCTGTTCCGAAGCGTCTGTCTGGAGCAGGAATGGTTGTGAGTAATCTGGACTCACTAATACGGGACTGGAGGTCAGGGCGCTTTTTAGGTCGGTGAAGGCATGCCATAGCAACGGCGTAGGGTTTTGTAGGGCTGCTTCTGTTTTGGTGGATTTCTTTAGAAAGTCAGTGAGTGGGAATGCTCTCTGTGAGAAGTTGGGGACAAACCTCCGGTATTAGCCTAAGAGGCCTAAGAATGCTCGATGGTCTCTTCTGGTCTGGGGGAACGGGAGGGACTGGATGGCTTTGGTTTTGCTTTTCTGCTGCCTTATCAGGCCCTCACCCAGGAGGTATCCCAGGTATTTCGCCGTCTGGGCTGCTAGGGTGGTTTTGGCGGGGTTTATCGTGAACCCAAAAGACCCTAGGGCGGTGACGACATTGTGGAGGTGTTCTAGGTGTTGTGTCCAGCTATCGCTGTATATGATGATATCGACCAAATAAGCCCCTGCATACAGGGCGTGGGGCCTTAAAATGTGGTTCATGGCTCGTTGGAATGTAGCGGGTGCGCCGTGGAGGCCGAAAGGCAGAACAATGAATTGATACAATCCCTCAGGGGTGGATAATGCCGTCTTTTTTCTGTCTTCCTCTCTGAGGGGTATCTGCCAATACCCCTCAGGGTATCTGCCAATACCCCTTACAGAGGTCTAGCGTGGAGATGAACTGGGCCTTCCCTATCCGTTCGACCATCTCGTCGACGCGAGGCAACGGATATGTCTCAAAGTTGGATATTTTGTTGACCTCGCGGAAGTCGATACAGAACCTGACTGACCCGTCAGGCTTCGGCACAAGGACTATCGGGGAGTGCCAGTCGCTCACCGAGGGTTCTATGATACCCATCTTCAGCATTTGTTCCGTCTCCCGCCGTATAACCGCCCTGCGGGCTTCAGGGACCCGATACGGTCTTTGTCGGACGACCTTCCCAGGTTCCGTTTGTATGGCGTGTTCGGTGATGGTGGTACGACCGGGAGAGGAGGAAAACACCTGTCGTAGCGGGTATAGGACTTTCTTGAGCTCTAGGATTTGTAAGGTTGTCAACTCAGAATCTAAACAGGGGTCAAAGGTGAGGGGAACATGACCATGAGAGCCGGACAGGACGGGACAAGGTCCTTCCCATCTTTTCAGGTGATTCACATGATATATCTGTGTCATGCCTCGTGTGGGATCTAGTTCCAACTCGTATGTGACAGGGGTCACCTGTCGGAGGATGGAATATGGACCCTGCCACTGGCCTAGGAGCTTCTGGTCTGATGACGGCATCATTAAGAGAACTAGATCACCAACGGCAAAGGCCCGTGTTTTTGTGCCCTTGTCGTATTGCCCTTTATGGTTGTTTTGTGCACTTTCCATGTTTTGTCGGACTATGTCCCTAATCACAGACAGGTGTGTTTTCAGGTTGTCTATGTATTCAGGAAGGGGACGTGTGCGGTCTGGTTCTGCTTCCCATGCTTCTTGAGCCATGTCTAACAGGGTCGACCATACAGCAGCTCGTAAGGAGAATAACCTGTGCTGCTCTGTGTTTTACATTGAATGGCGAACAAGGCAAGTGGCAACACTTCCCCCCACCTTCTTGCTTCTAGACCCAACAACTTTTTCAAGGTTTGTTTCAATGTGGCGTTATATCGCTCGACTAAACCATCGGTTTGCGGATGGTAAGCCGACGTTCTGATCTGTTTTATCCCTAGTTGGGAGCAGACCTGTTTCATGAGGGCTGAAACAAAAGGGTGCCCTGATCGGTCAGGATTTCCCGGGGAAACCCCACTCTGGAGAACACGGAGATGAGGGCCTTGGCGATGTTCTGTGTAGTGGGTTGACGCAGGGGTAGGGCTTAAGGGAACCGCATGGCATAGTCAAGTCAAGTCAAGTCAAGTCAGAGAATTTATATAGCGCACTACCTACCCAGAGGGTCTCAAGGCGCTTAGAAAGGGGAGGAGGATTACTTGTCAAATATCCACGTTTTAAGTAGCTTTCTGAATGCTAGGTGGTTCTGGGTGAGGCGAAGGTAAGCGGGGAGTGAGTTCCATGTTTTAGCAGCCAGGTATGAGAAGGATCTGCCTCCCATGGTGGTCTTGTTGATGCGAGGTACAGTGGCGAGGGCTTGGCTGGAAGAACGTAGTTGGCGGGAGGGGGTGTAGAAGGACAGTCGTGAGTTGAGGCATTCTGGTCCGATGTCGTAGAGTGATTTGTGTGCGTGGGTTAGCAGTCGGAAAGTGATTCTCTTATTGACGGGTAGCCAGTGGAGGTCTTTCAGGTGACCAGAGATGTGTTCGTTGCGCGGGGTGTCTAATATGATCCTGGCTGAGGCGTTTTGGATTCGTTGGAGTTTCTTCTGGAGTTTAGCGGTAGTACCTGCGTAGAGGGTGTTTCCGTAGTCCAGTCGGCTCGTGACTAGAGCATGGGTGACTGTTTTCCTTGTTTCGGTGGGGATCCAGCGAAATGTTTTCCTGAGCATGCGGAGAATGTTGAAGCAGGATGAGGATACGGCGCTGACTTGTCTGTTCATTGAAAGTGAGGAATCCAGGATCACGCCTAGGTTCCGTGCGTGGTCTGTCGGGATGGGTGCTTTACCAAGGGCTTCCGGCCACCAAGAGTCGTCCCATGCAGAGGGGGATGTACCTAAGATGAGGACTTCTGTTTTGTCTGAGTTCAGTTTCAGACGGCTTTGTTTCATCCATTCGGCAACCTCTTTCATTCCTTCGTGTAGGTTAGTTTTGGCAGTGCTGGGGTCATTGGTGAGAGAAAGGATTAGTTGAGTGTCATCCGCGTAAGAGATGATGTTGAGGTTGTGTTGGCGGGCGATGGCCGCGAGGGGGCTCATGTATACGTTGAAGAGGGTGGGGCTGAGTGAGGATCCTTGTGGTACGCCACAGATGACTTCAGTGGCCTCGGACTTGAATGGTGGGAGGCGGACTCTCTGGGTTCTTCCGGTGAGGAACGAGGTGATCCATTCAAGTGCTTTTCCTTGTATTCCGATGTTATTGAGGCGTTGTAGCAGGGTGCTGTGGCAGACTGTGTCGAATGCTGCAGAGAGGTCGAGGAGGATGAGGGCGACTGTGTCTCCATTGTCCAGTAGAGTTCGAATGTCGTCTGTTGCTGCGATGAGGGCGGTCTCAGTGCTGTGTTTTGCTCGGAAGCCAGATTGTGAGGAGTCGAGGGATTTGTTGGCTTCGAGGAAAGCGGCGAGCTGGTTGTTGACGGCTTTCTCGATGACTTTGGCCGGGAATGGAAGGAGCGAAATGGGGCGGTAATTTTTGAGTTCGGTGGGGTCCGCTGTGGGTTTTTTCAGAAGGGCGGTGAGTTCAGCGTGTTTCCAGTCTTCCGGGAAGGTGGCGGAGTTGAAGGAGCAGTTGATGACGTCTCGGAGGTGCGGTGCTATGACGGAGTCTGCTTTGTTGAAGATGTGATGAGGACATGGGTCTGTGGGGGATCCTGAGTGGATGGAATTCATCAGGCGGATTGTGTCCTCAGTGGAGATTGGGTTCCAGTCGTTAAGGGTGTTCACGTGGGGAGAATGTTCAGCAAATGGTTGGGTGGGTTGGTCTCTGGGTTGGTTGTCGAAGCTGTTGTGGATGTCTGCAATCTTGTTGTGGAAGAATGAGGCTAGGGAGTCGCAGAGGGCTTGAGAGGAGGTGATGTCGTTGGAGTTGGCCGAGGGGTTGGAAAATTCCTTGACGATGTTGAAAAGTTCCTTGCTGTTGTGGGCGTTGTTGTCAAGTCGATCCTTGAATGCTGTTTTCTTGGCCTTTCGGATTAGTTGGTGGTGAGTGCGGGTGGCGTTTTTGAAGGCGTCCTTGGTGCTAGTGGTTGGGTCTTTTTTCCAGGCCTTTTTTAAGGGAGCGGCAGAGTTTCTTGGACTTCTTAAGATCATCGTTGAACCATGAGGCCTTCTTGCTGCCAGGTTTGCTTTGACGTTTTTTCAGTGGTGCTAAGGTGTCGGCGGTGTTGGATAACCATAGGGTGAGGTTGGCTGCGGCTTCGTTAGCGTTAGAAGAGAGGGCTGGGGTGTTTTGAAGGAGCGATGCGGAGATCTGGTCGGTGGTGATTTTGTTCCAGTTTCTTTGCAGAGTTGGTTGAAGGTGGTTGGTGGGTTTTGGCTTGTTGTAGGTGAAGTGAACGCAGCTGTGGTCAGTCCAGAGGAGATCCGTAGTGTGGCTGAAGGAGACATGATTGCTGGAGGTGAAGATGGGGTCGAGTGTGTGACCTGCGATGTGGGTGGGGGAAGTGACTAGTTGTTTAAGTCCGAGGTTGGCGAGGTTGTCCAAGAGGGTGGTGGTGTTGCGGTCGTTGATCTTTTCGAGGTGAAAGTTGAGGTCTCCCAGAAGGATGTAATCTTTGGAGGGGAGCGCGTGTGGAGTGACGAAGTCCGTGATGTCTTCACTGAATTTTGCGCGGGGTCCTGGTGGTCTGTAGAGGAGGGTGCCTCTGAGTGTGGTCTTGGGATCGATGTGTATTTGGAAGTGAAGGTGTTCGGAGTTGGCGAGGTTGGCGTCAGAGCTGGTTGAGATGCGGATAGATTTCTTATGGACGATAGCGATTCCTCCTCCTGTGTGGCCGGTGCGGTCCTTGCGTGTGATCTTATAGTCTTCAGGGATGGCAATGGTGATGTCTGGGGCGGAGGAAGCGTTCATCCATGTTTCAGTTAGGAAGGCGACGTCTGGAGAGATGGTGTCTAGTAGGTTCCATAGGTCAATGGCGTGTCTGTGGAACGAGCGGGTGTTGAGAAGGATGCATTGTAGGTGGTTGGGGTCGGGAATTTGAGGTGTGATCGTAGCGGAGATGCAGTTGGTGCCGCTGAATTTGCAGGAGTAGCAGGAGAAAGGTCCATGGGTGTGTCCAGGAGCGGCTAGGACGCAGTTGGGGGCGCGACCGGGGTTAAGGGCTAGGAGGGTGGCGGCATCGTAGGTGATGCGGGAGGGCAGCGCAGCGCGAGGGGTAGGGGGTGTGGCGCTGGGCGCGGTCCAGGCGCGGACGGGCGTAGACGGGCTTACCTTTGGCGCACCTTCGGCGTGTCACAATAACCAGAGCATAGCAACAGCCACTTCGGGAGGGTAAGAGGGGCCCAATGATGTCCATCCCTACCCTGCTGAACGGGACATCAATGACAGGAAGAGATTGTAGGGGCACCTTAGGGGGCCGATACCTGCTATGCCTTTGACACACAGGGCATTCACGGCAATAAGTCTTGATATGTTGATAAACACCAGGCCAGTAGAACTTCTCTAGGATCGCTTGACTGTTTTTTTCAGCGCCAAAATGACCCCCCAGGCGGTGACTGTGGGCAAGGAACAGGACTTTGTCTCGGAAGGGGCCAGGGATCAGAAGTTGGGGTTTTTTCTGAGTCCCTCCCTTTCGGTATAACAACCCATTTTTCTTGAAAAAGTAGGGACCTACTTTAAGGGGGTCCTGGTTGTCTAGTGCTCTTCCCCACACCTCCTGCAGGAGAGGGTCCTCTTGCTGTGATGCCCTGAATTCCCTGTCGGTCTGCCAGGGATGCTCCTCCGGAATCACTAGGTATACACAGGCGTGCTCTCTCTTTTCTTTCTTCTTCTGAGTTCTGGTTTTGTGGGGTTTAAGCTTCATAGCTGGGGGAGACAGGCCCTGAGGGAATGGCGCTTCTTCCCACCACCGGGTCAGGGAATCGGTTGTGTCCTGTAGAAGCCTAGGCAGTCCGGAATAGTCGCTCCCCCAAAATGGCCTGTTCTGGAAGAGCCGGTACGAGACCCACTGTGTGGGGTGTTGAACACGTACTCGGGTAGTCGGATACCTTTTGGTGTCCCCGTGGACGCATTGTATGGCGACCATGCCAGATGGAGGGCCAACAGGGGAGGCCAGGTCTTGTGGTCTAAGGACGCTCTGTCGACACCCGGTGTCTGCTAGAGCCATGACTGTCTGTCCGTCAATGTTCACTGGACAATGGAACGGGGGTGGTGCAGGACCTGGAACAGAGCAGACATAGTTCTGAACAAGGCCTACCTCCAATGGCTCTTCCTTGTGGGGGCACACCCAAGCAATGTGTCCAAAACCCCCACAACTGTAACATTGGGGCCCAGCGTTGGTAGGTCGGTACAGTACAGGTGTGGGTAAGAGAGGGAGTGGTTCTGGTCTTCTCGGTAGAGGTGGTCGGTGGGGTCGGATGCCTGTGGAGGGGTGTGGTTTATGTGGGTGTTCCTCCTTGCCTCGCTGGACGTCCTGCGCTCGACTGTAGGCGCTTGCTATTTCCACGGCAGCTTCCAATGTAAGGCGGGCATGTTGTCTGACCCACCGTTGGGTGCCTGTGTGTAAAGAAGCCAGGAACTGCTCCAGGTATACCTTCTCAAGGATTTCTTCTTTTGTGGAGGCATCTGGTCTAAGCCACCGGTTGGCTAAATCCTTGATCCTGAAAGAGAGGGCTCTGGGGGTTTCTTGGGGACCTTCTTTGGCCTGTCGTAACTTTACTTGGTATGTCTCATCGTCTATGCCCAGACGCTCGAGGATACACTTTTTTATGTCCACATAAGGGGTGTTGCCTTGTATGTTAGCCTGTTGGTATGCAGCTTGCAAGTCGCCAGTCAACAAGGGCCCAAGGTATTGGCCCCAACGGTCGACATGCCAAGAGGCGACTTGTGCTAGCCTCTCAAAGTTAGTAAAGAAGTAGTCCGGGTCGTCCCCCGGCACATACTTCTGCAGAACCACGGAAGGTAGGGAGGCCATCGGTCTCTGTTGTCCCAGGGTGTCGGTCAATTTCCCCATAACCTGTTCATGTGTGTCTCCCTGCCCTTTAAGGACATCGTGTAGCTGGCCTTGGTCGTCCTCTGCAGTTTTCAGGAACCGCTCCATTAATTTCCCCAATTGTTCCTGGGACTCTGCCATCCTTTTCATCACGGCCTCCATCCTTCCAGGAAATCCCACTTCTGACACCAGATGTGAACGTGGGCGGTCAGCGGGCTGGGAAAGCAGGCAAGGAGGCCGGATATAGTGGGCAATAGTGGTCTTTTATTGCACACGAGGCAGCTCTTGTAGCAAAACAGGGTGAACAAAAGATATGGCTCCACTGTACAAAACGAGGTGAACTATCTTCTTCCTCCTCCGGGTGATGTAGGGTCTCGGTAGGGGTCTGGGTCTTGGGTGTAGACGTCTTCGGGATGTCCTGGTTGGTTGGGAAAGGTCATCGGAGGGCAGTAAGAGAGAAAAGAGAAGGAGCCGTTAGTCCCGCAGGGGCTTAAACCGTTACCGTCATCAAGGTGTGAGGAGTCAGAAAGGACCATGAGGAAAGGATGGGGATGACGGGGAAAGGCAAAGTAAAAGAGGGTGTCCAATGAGGGTCGTGTAGGGAGAGTCTTTATACAGTGCTAGGTGCTGTACACTTTATACACGGTGCCGAGCTACTAAGAATGACGTGCCTAGGATAGAGGGAGTATTTACAAAGGGGGCCTGAGTAGTTATACAGAGCACCTAGCATGCTTTAAGGAGGGTAGCTGGTACTCACGCGCTCCGCCGCAACTCTCCGTCGAGTTGCGGCCGCTCTTCAGCCACCTCCTGGGGACTCCAACAGTCTTCAGACCACTCGTCTGCTTCTCCGCTCCCGTCTTCTTCTTCCGCAGCTCCAGTCGAAATCTCCTGCCACGATACTCCGACGACGTCTGGATCCCGGCTTCCGTCTTTTCTCTGTCCTGACGTCGGCGATGAGGTGGGACTTCCGGGGTCAGGGTGAAGTATTTCCGGTCCGTGGCCTCCCCGGATTGGATCCTGCAACAGAGAGAGGGGCGGGGTTCCAGTTGTCATGGACGCTTTCGTGGCTACCTCTGGTCGCGGTTCCTGGAAGGGTGAGCATCGGAGGGGCGGCAATCCTGGCGGGGTGAGTAAGGGGCTCACAACCCGCGGGGCCATATCACAGTCAGCTTTTGGTTTCTTTAAGATGGGAGATACCTGTCCAGATTTGAGGATTTCTTTGATGTTTCCTTGAAGGAGAGAGGAATTTATAATCTTGGTCCAAAGGGGCAGAAGCAAAGGAGTGAAGTCTTTTATGCAGTTTGAGGGGAGGGGGTCTGCGAAATGGTTGGAGGGATTGAGAGACATGAGCATTTTTAGTATATCTTCTTCGGAGTAGGTGTAGAAGGAGGACCAGGAGGCGTTGTTTTTGAGTTCGATCTTTGGTGAGCATAGTGGTAGGGTTTCTGAGGGGGATGATACCATGTCTAAGTGAATGTCGGTGTGAGTTATTAAGTCGTTAAGCATCTCCATCTTTAAGTTTTCTGTCTTCATTGTGAAGAAGGCAGCTGGGAGGTGAGCCTGGTTTAACTTGGAGGGGATGAGGTGTATCCTTTAATTGAGATTTCATAAGTTCAAATAGTTTTTTGGGGCGATTCTTGGCTTGGTCTAGTTGGTTCCTGAAAAAGTCTGCTTTTGAGCGTCTGATCTTTCTGTAGTAGGAGTTAATTCTGTTTCTTAGGAGAGTGAGGTGTCCGGAGGATGGAGCAGACCTCCATCAACGTTCAATTAGTCATAGTGATCTTCTGTCCTCATTAAGTCTGCCGTCGTACCACGGTTTAGAATCTTTTGTGGAGGATCTCTTCAGTTGTAAGGGAGCGATTTTGTCTAGAACGAAGTTAATGGACTGGAAGTAGTGATTGGTCATGTACAGCCTAATGAAAAAGTCCTCTGTGGATTAACTAAATGAACATAGGTACCTGGATTTTTAATTGTTCAACAATATCAACTTATAACCAACTGGTTATTATTATTATTATTATTATTTATTTTTATAAAGCGCGTAGTCACCCGGAGGTATCCCAGCGCTACAAACCCTAATTCAACAGGCCTGTGGCCCAGGAGCTAAGAGCAGAAAAGAGGAGGGGTGAGGGTTCAAACAGGGGGGGACATAAAAAGCTAGGGAAAGAGATGCGTCTTTAGCAGCTTCCTGAAGCGCAGATATTGTGGTTCAAGACGCAGGAGGCGAGGGAGTGAATTCCAAAGACGAGCAGCTTGTACCGAAAAGCGTCTTCCTCCTGATCGAGCTTTCCTGAATCTTGGGGTATTGATGAGGTTTTCTGCGTTAGAACGGAGGGATCTAGTGGTTATGTAAGGCGTGACGAAGTTGCTGAGGACTGGGGGGCCTTGATTTTGACTCGCTCCCTTATGGGGAGCCAATGAAGGAGTTTGAGAGCAGGTTTAGCAGATGATCTGGCCGGGGTGTTTGTGATAATCCGGGCAGCGGTGTTCTGAATTCTCTGAAGTTTATTGAGGGTCGCTTCAGGAGCGCCCAGATAAATCACATTGCTGTAATCTAGTCCCGATATTATGAGACCTTGGATTAGTAGTTTTTGGGACTTGGGGGGAAGAAGGGGCAGGACTTTCCTCAGAGATTTTAGGAGACCAAAGCAGGTCCCTGCTACCTTCTTTGCTTGCGAAGTGAAAGAGAGATCAGAATCAATCCATACACCCAAGCTTTTTACCTCTATTTTTGGATCAGGGGGAGGACCTAGACAGGGTGGCCAAATGTCCAGGGGGAGTGAGGTTCCTTTTGGGCCAAGTAAGAGGACCTCGGTTTTTGTCCCATTTAGCTTTAGGGCTGATCTATTCATCCATCGATGGACCTGCGTAAGGCAGTTGAAGAGATCAGCTTTCTGTTGTTTGGGGTGGGACAAAGACACCACTAGTTGTGTGTCGTCAGCATAGCTGACGACGCTCACTCCGAATGGGGTGATAACCTCCTCCAATGTGGACGTATAGATATTAAATAATGTGGGGCTCAGGGAAGAGCCCTGAGGCACACCACATTGGAGGGGCATTTCGGAGGAGCGGGCGTTCTTCTCCCAGATCTGATAGGACCGTTGGGCCAGGAAGGATGAAAGCCAAGATAAGGCTGTACCTTCCACTCCCACTCTTGCCAATCTTTCGATGAGGAGTTGGTGGTCGACGGTGTCGAACGCCGCACTAAGGTCGAGGAGGATCACTGCCACTGATCCTCCCCCATCCAGTAGCGCTCTGGCCTCCTCTACCGCTGCCAGGAGGGCGATGTCAGTGCCCTGCCCTGGTCGGAAGCCCGTCTGGGAACTTTTTAGTTTGTTATTGGCCTCCAGAAACTGCGAGAGTTTCCTGTTGACTAATTTTTCCGCGATCTTGCTAACTCCTGGGAGAAGGGAGATGGGCCTGTAGTTCGCCAGATTATCAGGGTCGAGAGAGGGTTTCTTCAGTAGGGCTTTTACAACAGCCGTCTTCCAGCTCAGGGGTACAACTCCTTGTTGGAGTGAGGTATTAATCAGATGAGTGAGGGAGGGGATGATTGTGGGGGCTACCTCCTTGAGGATCCGAAGAGGAGCAGGGTCTCTAGGGGAGCCGCTCTTCATGGAGTTGAACGTGTTTCTCACTTCGTCTATAGTGACCTGGCCCCACGTGGAAAGACAGGTGGGAGATGTCGTATGTGAGGAGGCTGTTTCTTCCCCCGGGCTCGAGGGAGGAATAGAGCCCAGAATTAGTCGGATTTTGTCATGGAAGAAATTCGCCAGTTGTTGGCATTTCTCCTGGTCGACTTTAGGGTCGGAGGGAAGTCCCGGTCCCCGTTCTGGGGGTCTCAAAAGCTCTTTGAGGATAACGTATGCTTCCTTACTGGAGCATCCCGCTTTCTCTATTCTCTCCTGAAAGAACACGCTTTTGGTTTTGCGAATAGCGGTTTTATAGGTTAGAAGAGAGATAGAGTAGATGTTTTTATTGGTTTCTGATTTGTCGCGTCTCCAGGAGCGTTCGGTTTTCTTGCACTTTTGGCGCAGAGCTTTAAGCTCTGGAGTATACCATAAAGCGGGGGATAGTCTTTTGGACTGTTTAAAGGAGGTAGTTGTTGGAAGCATCGTGTCTAGGGATGAGGTGATCCAATCACTGAATTGTTTGTCAGCCGTATTGGGGTCAGAGGAGAGCTCGGGAATGGAATCTGCAAGGGAGGCAGCCCATTTCTCAGGTGACAGTTTGCGCCATTGTCGGTCGGTAACCTGGGTTTTAGGGGTTGGGAGGATCGGTGTGGAAATTTCCCAGGAAATAGGTACCAAAAAATGGTCTGTCCATGGGAGGGTCACAGGAGATTTGGTGATAATCGTTGTTATGTTGGTGAGAATAGGGTCCAATAGGTGGCCCTTCTCATGGGTAGGCTCGTTGTTCACTAGATGGATCTTTAAAGATGTTAAATCATGTCGCAGGTCCGAGGCTACTCGATCCGTGGGGTCCAGGAAGTGGAAGTTTAGGTCCCCTAGCATAAGGAAATTGGAAGTGGACGAAGCTAGTTGTGATACAGATTCAAATACGGAGTTGATGAAATTGCCTGGGGCACCTGGGGGGCGATAAATCAATAGCCCTGCCAGGGAAAGGGCTGGGGAGATTTGGATGGAGAATTGGCAACTCTCGCAGTCCTCAATACAGGCGTTGGCCTTCCTACAGGTGAAATGTTCCCTGTGAATTATAGCTACCCCACCTCCTCTCCCTTTGGGTCTGTTTAAAGCTTGGCAGAGATACCCTGTGGGGAGGGCCGTGACGACGTCCGGGTCGGTGTTATCTGATAGCCATGTTTCCGTTAAGAATAGTAGATCAAGGTCCTGATCTTGAACCAAAAGATTTACTTCGGTAGCATGTTTGGGGAGGGAGCGGCAATTAAGAAGTCCCAACTTCAAAGCGAGTGTGGTAGGTTTCGGGGGGGGAGTAGGATTGCATTGCGGACATATCGAAAAAGCATTACCTGCAGTAAGCGTGTGATAGCAGGCAAGGATGTTCTTAGGTCGTAGTACGCGTAATGTATCTCCCGTATACATCACTCGATCCTGAGGGCCACCAGGCAGAGTAACAGGGCCTGGGGCCGTCTGGGCCCGGACGGGCCCAGACGGGCTTGCCTTTGGCGCGCCTTCGGCGCGCTGACGGCGCGCCCGCTGCGCCCGTCCGCTGCGCTCCCTGAACTGACACATGATTAATGGGCGGGGAGAATATTAGTAGGAGGAGGGCGTGGCCACTTCAATTTTCTCTCGATGTACTATACTAAATGCAGTGCGTAATTTGGAACAGGGTTGCTGGGAAGCCCACCGGAACTCGTTTTTGTGGACCGTTTTTTTTCCTCAGTAGAAAATTTTAGAGAGCAAGAGAGGGAAAACCACGAAAGAGGAAAGAAGGAGGAAAGAGAAAGAAGGAAAAACTTTCACAAAAGGAGACAGCAGAAACCTGCAAGAGTGATATGAAGGGACAAGGAGCATCTGGTAGTGGATTAAAGAGGAATAAGGCGGATTCAACACTGCACAGCCTTCGTATTTGGGGCCTGGACAGTTGATAGCAGCGGGCACAGGCTTCGGGAAGACCTTTGGGCAGCGGCACAGGTTCTTTTACAAGTTAAGTTAAATGAAGGTATGCATG